>NW_024749921.1:175000-187500 GCF_018991925.1 Homarus americanus | reverse complement strand
CTTTGGGATCCTTTTGCTGACGGTTGATTCTTAAGACTCTCTAGCTGACGGTTGATACTTAAGACTCTCTAGCTGACGGTTGATACTTAAGACTCTCTAGCTGACGGCTGATACTTAAGACTCTCTAGCTGACGGCTGAGACTTAAGACTCTCTAACTGACGGCTGATACTTAAGACTCTCTAGCTGACGGCTGAGACTTAAGACTCTCTAGCTGACGGCTGATACTTAAGACTCTCTAGCTGACGGCTGATACTTAAGACTCTCTAACTAACGGCTGATACGTAAGACTCTCTAGCTGACGGCTGAGACTTAAGACTCTCTAGCTGTTCATTATCAACACTCTTATCGTGTTATAGTTATGTTTTTTTAAGCTACTTGTCATGCAGTCATTTTATATACAGTTCCCAAGCGTATTATTTTTAGCTTAATGTTACCTCGCATTTCCCTCCTCCTCCGCCTTTCAGTATTTTCATGGTAAATTCAACAAAAACATTTATACACTTTTCCAACTTTTGTTTTTCTTCTCTTCAGCTTCCTCTCAGATCTTTTACTACCAGAGCTTTTTATTCTTTCCTTTACCCACACATTACTTTTTTTTTACTACTTTTATTTACGTTTTTATTATGTTTCCGATCGTGTTTTTTTTTAAAGAGATCCCAGTATATAGCTTACTTAATATTCTTCTAAAATCGTCACCTCTTTTTTTCGACATAATCAAATATATAAAACTATCTTTGTCAACATTTTTCAGTCTTTGTTGTAGTTATATAAAGTTTTAAATTAACTCTAAAAACTTGTATATTTTTACACGTGAAGATCTACAGAACTGATGCTCAATGACGTCATGGTGGACAAGAGCCAATCAGTGTAGTCCAGAGCTTTGTGTTCCGTCATATCACCTTCCACAACCTCTGTCAATATTCCTATCATGTTGTATCTTACATTCTTCCACCAACATCCAATACCTCTCACATATCTACACATTTTAGGGGAGAAAACTTTGCATTTACTTTTTCTTTAATTATTTTCGATTCTTCCCTCATTCATATTCTACCCTACTGTTGTTTGGCCTTGATGGATCTTTCACACAACTATCGATTCCTATCCTATGTGTCGTTGGTTCTATCCCGGGGCACTCACATTCCACCATCCTGTAACTGTGTATGAGTACTAAAGGCATTGCATACTTTCCACTCTATCTAAATTATCACATATAAACCTCTATACTTTGGGGACCTACTTTCTATAATACCTCTATAGTTTCTCACACTTATAAATATCTCAGATTATCATTGTATATAGAAGTTGTGTCTTGGTTTAGTTTCGTCTTCCTCTCCTTTAGTTGTCTTGACTTTATCCTAACACTCTCCTGCCACCCCGAGAGAAATTGTCGTTCCTCTACAACTCTCACAAATATTGGAGAGAGATTCACTGGTAGCCTTGTCTCCCCCTTCAACCTCCTCTCTTCCTCTCAATATTCTCTTCCCTCCTCTTCCCTCCTCTTCCCTCCTTGCCCCTCCTCTTCCCTCCTCTTCCCTCCTCTTCCCTCCTCTTCCCTCCTCGCACCTCCTGTTCCCTCCTCGTCCCTACTCCATCGCATATTTTCCCCAAACGACGGACCTTTATCATTGCTCGTTTTGTTTTCTGTTTCTTCTCTGTCTCTCATTTTTATATGTCTGTTTATCTGTTTGTCTCTATCTCTTTATGTCTTACTCTATGTCTCTGCCACTATCTCTACCTCTGTGTGTTGATCTTTGTCTCTTTCCTCTTCGACTTTCTATATTTCTGATATTACTACAAAAGCTTTGGAAAGTTTTGTACTCCTCTGACGATTCCTGTTTCAACTTTCTCCCCTATCGACCTCAATCTGTCTTCATTTTCCCCAGACGTCCGCATCTTTCACAAACACAAACTCGGAGGAACTTTTTTATTTGTTTTTATTTGTTTTCTATTTTCTTTGTGGCATTGTTGTGACATCCCGTCTTGTTTCCAGTTTAAAGAGAACCTAACCTAACCTAATCTCCCAGCTGGCAACGTCTCTTTTGACAATGTTCTCATAATCATATCGCGTCCTCTGAAGAGCCGACCTTGTCATTAATGTATTTCACACAAAGTCCTGCTCCTTCGTCTTATTCTTAAACACCGGCGGGGTTTGCTTGTATCTACTATGTGGTCGTATATACGCGGGGATCTCTGCAGGGAGCATTAGCAAAGCAACACAAATACAGCAAATATCGGCTTTGTTGTATAAATGAGTAGCTTCATACACAACCTAACCTAACCATACGTAAGTAAAGATAGAAAACACTGAAATTATTATGTAAAATGGGTTTTTATACTGCACCTCACCCGCCTCTATTATCATCAATATTAGCTCGACAAAGTGGACGGGGCTTTGAAGTAGTGGGAAATTATGGGATTAAAACACGAATAAAAGAAAATCTCATAAGCAGATAAACTAAGTGTGTAAAATTTATCTTAATTAACAGTTGTAGGAGGATAAAGTCTCACCAGTTCAATGATAAAGTAGTGATTGTATGGTGGTCTCTTGTAAGGTGAGCTTGGAACATGTACTGAGCGAAATATTGGCGGTAATATTCTTTCTTGTTACCGATAAGAAGTCCCCAACTGTTGATGTCCTTCCACAGACGTTCTATATATTACGTTTACACACCAGTAGAAAGATCCACAAAGTTCTCAGTATGGTTTACAGTTCTCTGGGTACTGTGAGCCCTCCAAGGGTAAGTATGGATAACACTACCGTCTTTCACACATCGCTGAATAAATGGTCTGATCGTCTCAGTACTGCGGTCTGGAACTCCGGTGTAATAAACTTACTTTTTGAGACAGTTTCTATACCTCCCCCCAATACCCACTCTCCTTTCACTTCACGGCCACGATTGTATTTAGACTACCCGAACTTGTTCTCGTTCACTTTAATTTCAACACCAGGGCCCCCGAGGAGTTCCAGTTGATAAAAAAGTTGTAGACAATATTTCCCAATTTCCTGTACCGTAGCGCTGAGAGAATTGTCTTCAGACGAACTGTTAACACAACAAACAAGTCTTTCCATGTGTACCCTGTCCAACCAAGTGGCTTTAAACGGTGACACCGTATACCCACAATTACGGGATCTCTTATCGGCTAGTGTCTGACTCTTACAAAAATACCAAGTAAGTGGATCTCACGATACTGACAGGAGAACGCCATGAACCCTGAAGATGTCAACAGTTGCGGCTTCGTTCTCAAAAATGCGCTGAATTACTCACGTCAACCATGGAACAACCTATACAGACACACGCCAACTAACCATTTAAAAGACTAATGATTGGCTAATAAGTATCACACGATATCCAAGCGTCCGATGATTGGTGGGGTAATAAATAAGAGACGGATTTCCCCTCAAATTTTTACTAAACTTCAGGGAAATAAAAATATAAAATAACTTGAGACTATAAATTGCCTTCTGAAACGCTATAGGCTGAGTATAGAGTAACGGATTATGTCTCTTATCTTATATGAGAATCAATATAGAGTTCTGTGCTTGGCAGTTTATAAATATTATCAGAAACAAAACAAGCTTAACCACATAGGAATAAATATTCTATAAACTGTACCAAATGAAAATAAAATGTTTAGCCTACTCAGCAAACCGTCAGTAGTGTTTTACAGGTAAATTAGTGATTATCCTTATTACTGCTCCAAAACACCACAGGATTGACAGGTCTCTTATTTGACTCTCCTCCTCTCACATAATAAACCACTACAACAGGTACACTACACCCGTCACGTAACAAAACGGATCCCAGCTGACAATAGTCGTGGATGGAGATAAACAACAGCACGCCGGGGCCCCCATACGCGTGTTTTTGGACAACCTGGAAGCTGTCACTTTCTCGTTTCGCTGAATGGCTGTAAATTTTTGGTCAAATTGTTGCAGTATTGTCGAGGTGTTTGTTAAGTAAATGTTACTCTGGGAACGTGTTGATTTTACGGTTGGTTTTTTTTTTTCGCTTTTTATATTTATTTTATTTTATTTGTTCCACCTCGACTTATTTTACTCTATTCTACCTTGTGTTACATCTCTTTGTGTTCCCTTGTGTTTCAGTTACACATTATTTTACAGTTTGTTTTCTTTTGTTACTCAGGGTAGGGTAGGGTAGGGTACTAGGGTGTGGTAGGGTACTATGGTAGGGTAGGGTACTATGGTAGGGTACTAGGGTAGGGTAGGGTACTAGGATAGGGTAGGGTACTAGAATAGGGTACTAGGGTGAATATGAGAGCATCAGTTGTTGTTATAAGAGTCCAAATATATATTTTTATTTTTACTGTTTGATTAGAAACGAGTAATATATATTTTTCATCCATTTATTCGTTTATCTATTTATTTATCTTTTAATTACGTGTTTTCATTTAGTTTTTTTTTTTTTGACATCAGCAACACGAGACCAGCTGTTCACGCAAACACTTCAGCCCTAGAATAAAAAAAAAACATTGCTTGGAAGATTTTACAAGTTAAGATTCAGTTTATTTGGTTTAAATGTCTGTCTGTCTGTCTGTTCATCTGCCCAACTGTCTGCTTATCTGTCTTTCTGTCTATTTAACTCCTTTTATCTCGGTAACGTCTACGTGTAACGCTCATAATTGTAACAAAATCAAAATAATCCTGATAATATAAAAATTCTTCTTCAGAACTATTTCCTCTCTCCAATTTCACTGGTAAAAGTTTTTGGTTCGAATAAGAATGAGGAGGAAGAGTCGAGTCGTGAAGCAGGAAGCAGGAGGAAGAGTTGAGTCGTGAAGCAGGAAGCAGGAGGAAGAGTTGAGTCGTGAAGCAGGAAGAAGGAGTAAGAGTTGAGTCGTGAAGCAGGAAGCAGGAGTAAGAGTTGAGTCGTGAAGCAAGAAGAAGGAGGAAGAGTCGAGTCGTGAAGCAGGAAGGAGGAGGAAGAGGTGAGTCGTGAAGCAGGAAGGAGGAGGAAGAGGTGAGTCGTGAAGCAGGAAGAAGGAGGAAGAGTCGAGTCGTGAAGCAGGAAGGATGAGTAAGAGTTGAGTCGTGAAGCAGGAAGCAGGAGGGAGGATTAAGAGTTGAGTCGTGAAGCAGGAAGCAGGAGAAAGGAGGAAGAGTCGAGTCGTGAAGCAGGAAGCAGGAGTAAGAGTTAAGTCGTGAAGCAGGAAGCAGGAGGAAAGAGGAAGAATGGAGTCGTGGTGTTGATTGGGCCACACTAAACTCTCACCTGCTGTTTATCACCATCATTTTACCTATAGTTTCAGGTGTTACAATGGAAAAATAAATAAATTCACTGTAGAACAAATAGGGAATAAAGATAAAAATATAAATAAAAAAAGCTTCCACCAAACATAGATATGAGGAAAACACAGCTTGAACAGGTGTGTGCGTGCGTGCGTGCGTGCGTGCGTGCGTGTGTGTGAGTGCTTGCGTGGCCTAGGGGATGATCGTACACTATCACCTGCTCTTACACCTGGTAATCCCGACTAACTTACCTACTATATATATATATAATTTAAATTCTAAACAAAAAGTCAGAAAATACGTAATTTTTTTGATGGTGTAGATCAATTATTAACATGAGTGTGGCTACATATGTTATTATTTCATATAGGGAAATGTTTCAGCTCGGAGTTGTCCATTAAAAGAACACATTACTTCACCCTGATATATGTCAAACTGTTTGTTAAAAAAAATACTATTTATATAAAGTAATAAATAAAACCCATATGAACATAGTGTGAAAATATGCATCAAACTAACAACCATCGCGCATAAAAGTAGGCTTAAAATTCCGTTCCCCTCGACAATTAATTACGGCCCAAAAAATCCCTAAATATAATATCTGAAATTGGAGGCCAGCGGTAATTGTCATATTTTTGGATAAACGTAAAAAACTGCAGCTGATGCATTTTACAGGAAGCTTTACTGTGTTGAATTCAGTGAAATATTGTTGCTATATAACCTACATTAACTGCTGGTGAGACATTAACTTGAGGAGAGTAGTGAGATACACTTGGCCGCATGACATTATAAACATGAGAGAGAGAGAGAGAGAGAGAGAGAGAGAGAGAGAGAGAGAGAGAGAGAGAGAGAGAGAGAGAGAGAGAGAGAGAGAGAGAGAGAGACGAGCTTGTAGCCAATCCCGAGTCAGTAAACACCACAAACTCAAAACACCATCTTGAATAGGAATCAACGACTGTATAAAGGCTCAACATACAACAGGTGGACAATATGGTGAAGTATGGTGAAAAATAGAGATATATTTTCATCAATTGGTTCGCTTATCGTTAACGAAGAGAAAAGAGTTGATAGCAGAGGGAGCAGAAGCAGGGATGCGTGGGGTAGGAGGAGGTTGTCATGGCAGCATCACGTAGCCATCATCCTCATCACACTAACTGATTTTGTTTTCTTTTTGTGGGTTAAAAAAACAACAGTTACCATCGTCATCATCATCATCATCATCATCATCATCATCATCATCATCATCATCATCATCATCAAGTATAGTGTTATTCCATCCAATTAAAATTTATCAATAATACTTTCATTATGAGGAGTAAAAAACAAAATATTTCAGATGTGCAGAAATAAATGTGTGAACGTCGGGGGCTTACACACACACACATGAACGTCAGGGTTTACATACACATGAACGTCAATGGTGGAGGATTAACTTTGTGTTTGAAGACTAAAACACAATATTAACTAGAGTTGTGGGTTGTATTACCAGTTGTTAAAGCTACACTTGTTGTTGAGGGGGGGGTCTCTCTCTCTCTCTCTCTCTCTCTCTCTCTCTCGTGGGGGTGTTCGTGTTAGTGAAATGTGGTAGGATGTTCCGTAGAGTTTTGTATCAGGGTAAAGTGATCTCTTTCGTGGGGGGGTGTTCCTGTTAGTGAAATGTGGTAGGATGTTCCCGTAGAGTTTTGTATCAGGGTAAAGTGATCTCTTTCGTGGGGGGGTGTTCCTGTTAGTGAAATGTGGTAGGATGTCCCCGTAGAGTTTTGTATCAGGGTAAATTGATCTCTCTCGTGGGGGTGTTCCTGTTAGTGAAATGTGGTAGGATGTCCCGGTAGAGTTTTGTAACAGGGTAAATTGATCTCTTTCTCCGTGCTTATTTATCGATTAGGTAACTTGTATAAACATTGTCAGGGTTTGTTAATGTTTCATCTCATTTTGGAGGGTCGATGCTGTTTTATTTTGGGAGGTCGATGCTGCTTCATTTTAGGAGGTCGATGCTGCTTCATTTTAGGAGGCCGATGCTGCTTCATTTTAGGAGGCCGATGCTGCTTCATTTTGGGAGGTCGATGCTGCTTCAGTTTGGGCTGGAGCGAACCTTTGACCCCGACAGTACACTACATCTAACTTTCCCTGGTGGTCTCTGATGACTCGCTACAACACTTTCGTTATATCTTCTTTAATCTTACAAAGAAAAAGTTATTAAACACAGAAAGTGTTTTATCACACTATGTCTCCACACACTATGTCTCCACACACTATAATATGTCTCCACACACTATGTCTCCACACACTATGTCTCCACACACTATAATATGTCGCCACACACAATAATATGTCTCCACAAACTATGTCTCCACACACTATAATATGTCTCCACACACAATGTCTCCACACACTATAATATGTCTCCACAACTATGTCTCCACACACTAATACACTCTATAATATGTCTCCACACATCTCACACCTATAATATGTCTCCCACACACTATAATATGTCTCCACACACTATGTCTCCTATGTCACACAATAATATGTCTCCTATATGTCTCCACACACTATAATATGTCACACAATGTCACACACTATAATATGTCTCCACACACTATAATATGTCTCCATACACAATAATATGTCTCCACAAACTATGTCTCCACACACTATAATATGTCTCCACACACTATAATATGTCTCCACACACAATAATATGTCTCCACAAACTATGTCTCACACACACACTATAATATGTCTCCACACACTCCACACACTATAATATGTCTCCACACACACACACTATAATATGTCTCCATACACAATAATATGTCTCCACAAACTATGTGTCCACACACAATGTCTCCCACACACTATAATATGTCTCCACACACAATAATATGTCTCCACACATATGTCTCCACACACTATAATATGTCTCCACACACTATAATATGTCTCCACAAACTATGTCCACACACTATAATATGTCTCCACACAATATGTCTCCATACACTATAATATGTCTCCACACACACAATATGTCTCCACACACTATGTCTCCACACACTATAATATGCATCCCCACACACTATAATATGTCTCCACACACTATATGTCCCACACACTATAATATGTCTCCACACACTATGTCTCCACACACTCTAATATGTCTCCCACACACTATAATATGTCTCCCCACACTATGTCTCCACACACTCTAATATGTCTCCACACACACTATAATATGTCTCCACACACTATAATATGTCTCCACACACTATAATATGTCTCCACACACTATGTCTCCACACACACTCTAATATGTCTCCACACACAATAATATGTCTCCACACACTATGTCTCCACACACTCTAATATGTCTCCACACACTATAATATGTCTCCACACGCAATAATATGTCCCACACACTATGTCTCCACACACTATAATATGTCTCCACACACTATGTCTCCCACACACTCTAATATGTCTCCACACAATAATATGTTCCACACTATGTCTCCACACACCTAATATGTCTCCACACACACTATAATATGTCTCCACACACTATAATATGTCACCTATGTCTCCACACACCTAATATGTCTCACACACTATAATATGTCTCCACACACAATAATATGTCTCCACACACTATGTCTCCACACACTCATATGTCTCCACACACTATAATATGTCTCCACACACAATAATATGTCTCCACACACTGTCTCCACACACTCTAATATGTCTCCACACACTATAATATGTCTCACACACACAATAATATGTCTCCACACACTGTCTCCACACACTCTAATATGTCTCCACACACAATAATATGTCTCCACACACTATGTCTCCACACACTCTAATATGTCTCCACACACTATAATATGTCTCCACACACAATAATATGTCTCCACACACTATAATATGTCTCCACACACAATAATATGTCTCCACACACTATGTCTCCACACACTATGTCTCCACACACTGTATTCCCTAAACAATATATACCTGTCCACGTACAGTGAAGGTGTAAGTAAGTTATAGAAGCACAACATCACAGGAACTTCTGTTGACACTGCTTTTAATCACTGGTTTTGGATGATAAAATTGGGTTGTTTGAACGCGACCATAAAACTGAGGATATAGAATAGGTTCTTGGTTGATTTTCCTGGTTGATTATGTAGTGGTGAAGGTGAGAGAGACGAGGAGTTATGGAGGATAACACAATCTTTCTCTCTCTCTCGTCAGTGGGTGTTAGTGAAATGTGGTGGGCTGTTTCCGTAGAGTTTTGTATCAGTGTATCTCTCTCTCTCTCTCTCTCTCTCTCTCTCTCCTGTGCCATAATCTATTACCTGGTCACGTTGCAACTAATTACATAACATAATATCAACACCTTTATTTCATTCCTGACCTGAAAATCAACACTTGTAGTTAATTTCCTGCGCTAATATCACACCAGTTACCTGTTGCCGTTTACAGGGGCACGAGAGTGAGAGGTAAATAATCTCATTTGTTAGATGTCAACAATAATTTTCAACCACAACTTATCTGTCCTAGAATCATCACAGACAAGCAGAAACACACACACACACACACACACACACACACACACACACACACACACACACACACACACAGACGTTTATAGTTCAGTTTACAGTTCCTATTCAACACGTCACACCCACTGCTATATACTGTATATATATATATAGTTAAAGAACAAAGTCACCAACATTTACTAAGACAAAACACAATTTCCTGAAGGAGGTTTAAGTTAAGCGGTGATATATTATGGTCATGACGTCACTCTCCTTCTTTTGTTCCTCGCATAATGGCAGTTTTTTCTCCCTTCCTCCTCCCTGGGGTAAAAATTCCTCCCCTTGGTTCTGGGGCCTTGACATTTTCCTTATAATGTATTAAAAGACAGACAGTTCAGCGATTAACTACACCTTTCTACCGTAGCGTGTGTTCCTAGAAGCTGACGTAAAGAATGGTTCCTCGTCCTTTTACCAATCAAAGTTATAATTGGCAATTTATATGCAGTGATTCCGTCCGAGAGAGGAACCTTGTCAGTCCTGTTGGCTTATGTATGTTTAACTTACACAAATTTCTCTCCCCATCCTCTCAGGCTGGTAGCCCCTAGTGTTATTAATATTAACTGTTGTTGTGTTGGCAACTCTAATATTTATTGTGTGTGAGTTATCTGCTATAATGTTCACAGTTGTTGTGTGGCAGTAATATAATTTACACTGAGAGATGTTTTTTTTTATGCTGGTAATACTCATGTTAACTCAGGCAGTTGTTGTTATCGTATTGATAATTGTAGCTAGTGTTGTGTTAGTGGCCTTTGGTATTTACAGCTTTTGTGTGGACAGCTGGAATGTGTATTGCGACGCTTGTTGATGTAAGGGCAGCTGTAAACACGGGTCGGTGTCTTTGTAGTTATATTAAACCAGAAGAGTTGAGAAGGAGTAACAGTTGCTGTCACAATTGTTTCCTATTAATGCTATAAATATCATAGTGATAGATTTTTGTGTTGACAGTTAGATAAGGTTTACCGTACTGACAGCTACAGTGATTACTTAAACAGTTATTATTTTCTGTCAGTTATCTAACAACCGGATTATTACCCAGACACTTGTAAGAGGTCAATAATATGGATCCATCTGCTTACAATTTGGTCTGTATGTCTCTGTGTTTGTCTGTGCCTTTATTGATCAGTGTTATACTGCCTCTAACTCCAACTGTCTCTCTATCTCTTTGTCTCTATAGTTTTCTTTCTTTCTCCCTCTCTTTCTCTCTCTCTCTCTCTCTCTCTCTCTCTCTCTCTCTCTCTCTCTCTCTCTCTCTCTCTCTTTCTTTCTCGGTCTATGAGTGAAAAATTAACACAACATTTAATCATACTAAAAGCAACAATTCACAAAAGCAATCATTGCGTTCTCCATCATCATTAATCTTGTAGAAATTTATTTATATATTTTCCATTTGCTTGAAGTTACATCAATATTTTTTTATACAGAGGTTTGTAGTTTTTATCAGGTTTAGGTTTAAAGAAACGTTGATAGTCAATAAACAATCTTAAGGACATTAATGTTATACAGTATATGTAAAAATGAAATAATAACACACACACACACACACACACACACACACACACACACACACACACACACACACACACACACACACTGTAGAGAATACACTGGTCTCCTGCTCTCTCTCTCTCGCCTGTTACTGACACCTGAATTGAGCGTCTCTTATACGGCTTCACATCCACCTGCCTCTGAGTACAGAAGACCTTCCTGTAGCTGCCAACTGGACCACTACCACCAGCAGGAAACTTAAGCATCACCACGAGGACGTTCTACCACTACTACCACTACTGCCACCCACCATTAGAAAGCTCTTCCACCATTATAGCCACCACCAGGAAGCTCTACCTCCACCAGGAAGCTCTACCACCACCAGGAAGCTCTACCACCACCAGAGAGCTCTACCACCACGCAGCTCTACCACCACCAGGAGCCCACCACCAGGAAGCTCTACCTCCACCAGGAAGCTCTACCACACCAGGAAGCTCTACCACCACCGAGCCTCTACCACCACCAGAGGCTCTCCACCTCCACCAGGAAGCCTCACCACCACCAGGAAGCTCTACCACCACCAGGAAGCTCTACCTCCACCAGGAAGCTCTACCACCACCAGAGAGCTCCCACCACCAGGAAGCTCTACCACCACCAGGGCTCTCAACCACCACCAGAAGCTCTACCACCACCAGGAAGCTCTACCACCACCAGGGCTCTCCACCAGAGGTCCTACCACCAGGAGCTCTACCACCACCAGAGAGCTCTACCACCACCAGGAAGCTCACCTCCACCAGGAAGCTCTCACCACCAGAGAGCTCTACCACCAGAGAGCTCACCACCACCAGGAAGTCACCAAAGAGCTCTACCACCACCAGAGAGCTTCCCACCACCACCAGGAAGCTCTCACCACCACCAGAGAGCTCTACCACCACCAGGAAGCTCCACCACCAGGAGAGCTCACCACCACCAGGAAGCTCTACCACCACCAGGAAGCTCTACCACCACCAGGAAGCTCTCACCACCAGGAGCCTCCTCCACCAGAGCTCTACCACCACCAGGAGCTCTACCACCACCAGGAAGCTCTACCACCACCAGAGAGCTCTACCACCACCAGAGAGCTCTACCACCACCAGAGAGCTATACCACCACCAGA
>NW_024749921.1:0-170000 GCF_018991925.1 Homarus americanus | reverse complement strand
CATTAAATGCAAAAATTCAACACTATAGCTTAATCATCTGACCTTCAATGACTTCAGTTAAATACTAATATACCAATTATTTTTTGTTCTTGGTGATACAAAAATACAATTATGTCCCAAAATGCTGTCATGATGATGATTTGGAGAGGATGGTATGGTGATGGATGGTGATGGTAGTGCAGAGGATAGTGATGATGATGGTGATGGTTATGTTGATGGTGATGATGATGGTGATGGTGGTCACTGTTGCTTCACGAACACCATAAGATAAAGAGGATGATCCGTGTGGAGTGTTTTGTGATGCTGCCATGACAACCACTACTTGACCTCATCCTTCAACTCCCTTCTCTCTCCTCCCATTCCCTTCATTTATCTTCTCACCTTTCTTCCTTATTCTTCTCATCCCTCCTTTTACAATAACCGAAGAAACAAATTTATTAAACTCAGCTCTCACATTCACCTACGCATTCTTGGTGCTGTTAATAACATTCTCTAGTTAAAGTAAGTACGACCCCTGAGTCTTCATGAATGAGGTAGTCAGGTGTGTACGACCACTGAGTTTTCATCACTCAGGTTGTCAGGTGTGTACGACCACTGAGTCTTCATCACTCAGGTTGTCAGGTGTGTACGACCCCTGGGTCTTCATCATTCAGGTTGTCAGGTGTGTACGACCCCTGGGTCTTCATCACCTAGGTTGTCAGGTGTGTACGACCCCTGAGTCTTCATCACTCAGGTTGTCAGGTGTGTACGACCCCTGAGTCTTCATCACTCAGGTTGTCAGGTGTGTACGACCCCTGGGTCTTCATCACTCAGGTTGTCAGGTGTGTACGACCCCTGAGTCTTCATCACTCAGGTTGTCAGGTGTGTACGACCCCTGAGTCTTCATCACCCAGGTTGTCAGGTGTGTACGACCCCTGAGTCTTCATCACTCAGGTTGTCAGGTGTGTACGACCCCTGGGTCTTCATCATTCAGGTTTTCAGGTGTGTACGACCCCTGGGTCTTCATCACTCAGGTTATCAGGTGTGTACGACCCCTGGGTCTTCATCATTCAGGTTGTCAGGTATGTACGACCCCTGAGTCTTCATCACCCAGGTTGTCAGGTGTGTACGACCCCTGAGTCTCACATCCTCGTGTCCCGGCCACTGACGTAATCAATCTATTTGCCTGAGAGAGAAACCTCTGACGCAAGAAATTCGTCAACCTGGGGTATTCTTTTAGGAGAATCAGGTCCTTTTCCTTCTTGTGAGAGAACTGTTCTTTAACATGGAGGAGCTCTTCTGCCGTGATTACATTATAGTGCCTGGTGGTGGTCTCGTGTGCTGACATGACTTTAGTTGTGTCGTGATGAACCTGAGGGTCTCTCTCTCTCTCTCTCTCTCTCTCTCTCTCTCTCTCTCTCTCTCTCTCTCTCTCTCTCTCTCTCTCTCTCTCTCTCTCTCTCTCTCTCTTATTATTATTATTATTATTATTATTGTTATTATTATTTCGCCCTCCAGACCCTGATGTGGGTCTTTAAGCTGTGCACCAAACCCTGAGTTCCCGGTCACATCCTCTTAATAATATTGTATACAAGTAAGGTTTTTCCACGTGTAATTCCTACACTTAGGAAAGTCTTACACATGCAACTCCAGCAGTTAGAATATTTCCTTCATGCAGAACTCACACTCAAAAATTACTTTAAAAAGTGTCGGCCCTTACATTTGGTCAAGGAGAGACATTTTCCATAAGTTTTCACTGCAGTGAGAGCTCAGCAGCTCGCTTGGCTGTGTACAAATATTCTTCTTTACTATATGATGGCTGACAGCTTACCAAGATTCAATTCTCCCACAACTTCCTAACACGTTCTGGGTTCACGCCAGGGTTGTTGAGCCGAGATTCTGTAAGTTTGGCAGAACTCGTGTTTGACTTGGAAACTGTCGTTCCCTTGCAGGCGGTTCCCGGTCAAATGTCGCCCCTGGTAAGAGGATTCCGGCGGGGCGTGCGTAACCTCTAGTGAACAATGGTGGGGCGTGCGTAACCTCTAGTGAACAATGGTGGGGCGTGCGTAACCTCTAGTGAACAATGGTGGGGCGTGCGTAACCTCTAGTGAACAATAGTGGGGCGTGCGTAACCTCTAGTGAACAATCATTTAAATTAACATCCCAACAACTAAGCAGGTATTAGGAACAATCACTTGTCCACGTTCTCTTTTCATATTTTCTGTGATATTTGGAGAAACTGTAACATATCATGGGATCAGTGAGAGTCTTATCTGTTATGACTGCAGTAGAGGTTACGTGGTCCAGATGCTTGTTCTATTCCTCAACTCACATCAGTTACCGCTTCGAAAAATACTGTGTGTTGCTTTGGGAGGCAACATATTGTACTTACTGTGCTTCTCTTTTCTCAGAGCCAGGAGAACACATGTTAGATTAGTACTGTTAACATTATGAAGGTCATGCTTTCAATTACCGAGTTGTCTCACACGCACGCACGCACTCACGCACGCACTAGAAGGAGTGGTAAAGAGAGTCGTGGATTAATTATCATCAACATTAGTCTTCTCCTTTTCTTGGGCTTCTCGTTTTTATCTCTCCTTTACAGCATGTTATCGTAGTTCACTTTTAGTTGTATTCTATTGTTCCTGCTTCACCACCTCCCTTTCCTCCCTGGTGTGGCCCTGCCTTACACACATTACTGATACACATAAAGTAAATGTAAGAAGGCGCAGTTAAAATTTTTTACAATTCAATTCAAGAATGATTTTATGGTCTAGAGTCTAAACATACGGGTATTTTCGAGTATATTTTTTAGTTGATCTAATTTTGACTTCTTGGTGTTTTTTATATTTGACTTGTGCGAAACAATTTATTATTCACACTTAAAAAATAATACAAGACGGTGAATATAATTTTTTAGTTTGGCAAAATTGGGTGTTTCATTGTCATAAACTTTCTAACAAAACTTGGCTCATATACTCATGGTGGGAGTTGACGGATTCTCATAGGACACTGTAAAAACTTGGGTCAAGGAGTACAAACATGGGTATGAGAGCCTTGAGGATGACTCCCGATCAGGACGACCTACAAATGTCATCGACGAGAAATGTGTAGCCCTGAGTCGAGAGCTTGAGTATGGTGCACCGGCTTATAAAAATGTATAAGAAGGTTGACCGTGTAAGTGCTGTGACCATCCTCCGTAAATGTTCCTCTGAGATGAGTTCCCCGAAAACTCAGCTTTCATGATCGACACCACAGGATGATTTCGTCGCGCCTGTTCTATCAACTGTGTGAAGCCGTTCCATCCAATTTTCTTTCCTATCTAGTGACGAGAGATGAGACCTGGATTCATAACTGGAATACTGCGTCAGCATCATAATAGCCTCGATTTTCTGCAGTGCCCGTAGGATTCTGATGATCGACTATCTGCCGCATAAAACAACTGATGATTTTTATGTTATCCAAAAGCGAAAACTGTATGACGCCACCCTGGAGAAATGATGCGTTGCTGCTGCTCCGCGACAATGTGCTGGTCTGCTCACAACTGCGTCCTCAATCAAATCAGCCACCCTCCCTACAGCCAGATCGGACCCTAAGTGACTATCATCTGTTTAGCAGCCAATGTTTTCCACCTCAAAGAGAACATAGTGGATCAAGTTACCGCGGCTGGAATAAATATCTTTTTTAACTAATGTTTTAACATCGCTACAGTAACTTAACTTTAGGTATATTATGTTATATAGATTAGTACAGAAGGTATTCGTGAATAGTTTGTGTTGCATACAGATAAACTGGAGTGTTCAAGGAAATAACATATAAACTGAAATTATAATCAGATATAAACTATTCCTTAAAAAATATGACGTTTAATGTGTTTTTAGAGAAAATCGTCCATAAGCCTTAAAAAACAATAAACTGTTTTGTGATATAGGGATGATTTGGGTCAGGTTAGGTTAGGTTAGGTTAGGTTAGGTTAGGTTAGGTTAGGTTAGGTTAGGTTAGGTTAGGTTAGGTTAGGTTAGGATAGGTTAGGCGAAAGTTAGCTAGGAAGAAGAAGCAGGGGCTAGAGAAGAAGTTTAGGAAGAAGCTTAGAAGAAGAAGTTAGGCTAGGCTAGGCTAGGCTAGGCTAAGAAGCAGTTAGGTTAGGTTAGGTTAGGTTATTACTCACGCTATTTTTATGCATTGTATTACATTTAGCTACATGGTCGTTCAGAGACTAGTTTATATTTTCAAAGAAGAATAAATATATTGAAATCATAGGTATATAGAACCTAACCTCACCTCACCGCACCTCACCGCACCTCACTTCACCTCATCTCACTTCACCTTCTCCTCACCTCACCTCACCTCACAATAGAAAAAAATCTTAGTGTTCACTCCGAGGGAAGATTCGGTTTAATGGTTGCCTCTAAGGGATAATGTCTGGTAATGGTACTGTGATTGGGGGAAGCTCGTCGCATTAGGCTTCTCAAGTAGGGAATAATCTCTCAGTGTCTTCTTGAGATGGAAGAGATTAAGCTTCTTATGGTTGTCTCCTGGACCAACAATATCAGTGATGTTGCTGATGTTGCTGTATCACAACCACCACCACCATCACCACCCTCTCACCGCCACCATCACCACCACCACCATCACCACCACCGCCACCACCACCACCACCACCACCCTCACTGCCTCACATCACCACCACACCACCACCACCACCATCACCACACTGGCTCACCACCACCACCACCACCACCACCACCACCATCACCACTCACCACCACCACCACTACCACTACCACTGCCGCCACCTCACCACCACCACCACTAACACTACCACTCACTACCAGAGCCACCACCACCATCACCACCACCATCACCACCATCACCACCGCCGCCACCACCACCACCACCAACACTACCACTACTACCAAGAGCCACCACCACCACCACCACCACCACCACCACCACCACCAACACCACCACCAACACCACCACCACCACCACCACCACCACCATCACCACCGCCGCCACCACCACCACCACCACCACCACCACCTACCACTACCACCACCAGAGCCACCACCACCATCACCACCACCACCACCACCACCACCACCACTCCCACCACCACCACCACCACCACCACCACCACCACACCACCACCACCACCACCACCGCCACCACCACCACCACCACCACCACCACTAACACTACCATATAAGCACCACCACCATCACCACCACCACCACCACCACCACCACCACCACCACAGTACTTAAAGGCTACCATCAACAGGACTCTGATAACCAGTTTTTGTAATGCCTCTTCACTATCTGTAATAAGAGCAGTATCATCTGCCGAGCGTTTATTATATATTACTTTACCATTAACTCCTAGTCCCTCATTATCACTTATAATTTCCCTCATTACTACTACTAAAAAATAATAAAAGGACTTTGTCTATTTTTCAGAATTTATAGTCGTGATAAAATAAATGTCTCATAATATTGTGTATGAAATGTTTTGTGTTAATATACCTCTTCGTCGTGTGTGTGTGTGTGTGTGTGTGTGTGTGTGTGTGTGTGTGTGTGTGGATAACATATGATGATCACTGGGGAAAGGTAATGTAGCAAGAAAAAGAATATTTGAAATACTAAAATAGCGAGGAAGAATGTCACACTATAATCTTGATAATATGTCAAGAGAAGTTTTATCTCTAAGTCTTATTTCACGTAGTCTTGTTTATTTTATATTATTACAGTACAATAAATCGATAAATTTCACAAATGGCGGCCGTAAATATCGTTATTGTGAACGAAATTAAGGAGAAATTTCAGCTTATTATCTGACCTTCAAATCATGTTGACCATATTAGTCAGGAATTTGCCCTAAATCCTCAGACTCCTGAATCTATTCCCCTGGCCTGAGGTAGGTGGTGGAGGACTCCCTGGCCTGAGGTAGGGTGGAGGACTCTGGCCTGAGGTAGGTGGTGGAGGACTCTCCCTGGCCTGGGGTAGGTGGTGGAGGACTCCCCTGGCCTGAGGTGGTGGTGGAGGACTCCCCTGGCCTGAGGTAGGTGGTGGAGGACTCCCCTGGCCTGAGGTAGGTGGTGGAGGACTCTGGCCTGAGGTAGGTGGTGAGGACTCTCCTGGCCTGGGGTAGGTGGTGGAGGACTCCCTGGCCTGGAGTGGTGGTGGAGGACTCCCGGCCTGGGGGTAGGTGGTGGAGGACTGCCTGAGGTAGGTGGTGGAGGACTCCCCTGGCCTGAGGTAGGTGGTGAGGACTCCTGGCCTGAGGTAGGTGGTGGAGGACTCCCCTGGCCTGGGGTAGGTGGTGGAGGACCCCTGGCCTGAGGTAGGTGGTGGAGGACTCCCCTGGCCTGAGGTAGGTGGTGGAGGACTCCCCTGGCCTGAGGTAGGTGGTGGAGGATTCTCCTGGCCTGGGGTAGGTGGTGGAGGACTCCCCTGGCTGAGGTAGGTGGTGGGACCCTGGCCTGAGGTAGGTGGTGGAGGCCTGAGGTAGGTGGTGGAGGACCCCTGGCCTGGGGGTGGGTGGTGGAGGACTCCTGGCCTGGTGGGTGGTGGAGGACTCCTGGCCTGGGGTAGGTGGTGGAGGACTCCTGGCCTGGGGTAGGTGGTGGAGGACTCCCTGGCCTGAGGTAGGTGGTGGAGGACTCCCTGGCCTGAGGTAGGTGGTGGAGGACTCCTGGCCTGGGGTGGGTGGTGGAGGAGTGGGTGGTGGAGGACTCCCCTGGCCTGGGTGGGTGGTGGAGGACTCCTGGCCTGGTAGGTTGGTGGAGGACTCCCCTGGCCTGAGGTAGGTGGTGGAGGACTCCCCTGGCCTGGGGTAGGTGGTGGAGGACTCCCCTGGCCTGAGGTAGGTGGTGGAAGACTCCCCTGGCCTGAGGTAGGTAGTGGAGGACTCCCCTGGCCTGAGGTAGGTGGTGGAGGACTCCCCTGGCCTGGGGTAGGTTGTGGAGGACTCTCCTGGCCTGGGGTGAGGAATATTGGCCACATTTTCCACATCATGTAGTAAGAAAGAGTTGGGTCGTGAACTATAAACGGTGGCCTGAAAGTATTGTGTGGTGATGGTGGGCGCACGCGAAATTGTCACCTCTCATTTATTTCCTTAATTTTGACTTCGTTCCTGATAAGTGAGTTTAACTGGTTCCTGCCTTTGTGTGGCTCAAGTGACTGAAGGGCTGACTCACTCATAAAGGAATGGTAATAACGCTTCGCTACGTCTTATTGTTAACCTTGTCTGTAATTATCGAGTATTCTATTTATCCAAAGTTGAAAATCCTCCTCAGTCAATTCTATTCTTCGCTGTATCTAAGTATTTGTATGTCTTTTTATATGTGTTTTGTCTGTCTATATGTGCTTATTTATGTCTGTCAATATGTGTTTATCTCTGTCGTGACTCTCTGAAACTCACATAACAACTTTGCCAACTCGTCCGCCTTTGATTCTCCCACAGAGAGAGAGAGAGAGAGAGAGAGAGAGAGAGAGAGAGAGAGAGAGAGAGAGATTAACTAGTGTGATGTGTTGGTAAGAATCATTGTAGAAACCTAGATGTTATGTTGTACGGTGTTGTCAAGTCTCAGTCTTATGTAAACATGTTTCATTATATCAATAGAAGATTAATTAAACCATAGGGAGATTAAGGTTTAATTGATGTTATAATGATGCGTAATGTTTTCAATCATTAGTCACTATCAGGCAAATCCTTTCCTCGTAACATAAGTCATTGTTTCCCCCACTTATTAAATACAGGTACATTGTCTTTGTTCATTTTACTTATTGATAGTTATTGTCTATTTCTTTTGATCAATTGTATTACGGTATATATTTTATTTAGTAACACGGATTACACAGTTTAGAAAAATGTGAGGAATTTTTAAAGATGACAAGTACACAAAATCTGAACTGAATAAAGAAGTTTTTGCCAGCAGTGTACGGTGTGTGTGTGTGTGTGTGTGTGTGTGTGTGTGTGTGTGTGTGTGTGTGTGTGTGTGTGTGTGTGTGTGTGTGTGTGTGTGTGTGTGCATCCATCTCTAATGTTACCCACTTTCAGTATCTTGGCTACCACCTCTCCACCACCGCAGACATCGATGAAGAGATTCAACAACGGATCAGATGTGCATCTCAAGCCTTTGGCAGACTCCGTACCCGTGTCTTCAGCTGTAGGGAGCTGAAATTATCTACAAAGTTGCACGTGTATCGAGCAGTGGTCCTCCCCACCCTGCTATAAGGCAGCGAGACATGGGTCACTTACAGGAGACACCTCAAGGCACTTGATAACTTTCACCAACGTAGTCTACGTTCCATCCTCCGAGTTCGCTGGAAAGACGAGAGAACAAATGCCAGTATTCTCGCTGACACCAACTGTAGGAGCATCGAGGCTACCATTATCCATGAACAACTACGCTGGACTGGCCATGTTACCCGCATGGACGACAGTAGACTGCCAAAGCAGCTACTTTACAGTCACCTAACGAATATTAAACGTAACGCTGGCGGGCAACTGGAACGGTATAAGGATAGTCTTAAGACAAACCTGAAAAAGTGCCAAATCGACCCCCTCACCTGGGAGAAGATTACTCCACACCGTAACACTTAGAGGAGCACCACACGAGAAGGTGTCAATACTTTCGAGTTAGCCCGACTGTATACAGAGGCAGACAAACATCAGCGACGGAAAGACGCCGGGAAGCTGTAGTCCCCCACACGTGCAACATCTGTGAACGACCCTGCCTGTCTCGTGTCGGCCTCTCCAGTCACCTCAGAGCTCACCAACGAAGGTGACATCTTTAATAACTCATATCATTATATCATAGCTGGATGGTGGTAGTGGTAACCTTTGGGGGTGATAACACTGGTGGTGTTAATGTTGGTTGTGGAAACGCTGGTGTTGGAAACACTAGTGGTAACACTATGTTGGTGGTGGTGATGTTAATGGTGGTAAGAATAGTAATGTTCGAAATTCATTACGTCACGTGAGTGAGTTTGGCAGCAGCACTGGAGCTGTACCGGAACACCATCCCCAGATAATACACAATAGGGAGAGTGGAGGGAGGTGGTCAATAGGGAGAGTGGAGGGAGGTGGTCAATAGGGAGAGTGGAGGGAGGTGGTCAATAGGGAGAGTGAAGGGAGGTGGTCAATAGGGAGAGTGGAGGGAGGTGGTCAATAGGGAGAGTGGAGGGAGGTGGTCAATAGGGAGAGTGGAGGGAGGTGGTCAATAGGGAGAGTGGAGGGAGTTGGTCAATAGGGAGAGTGGAGGGAGGTGGTCAATAGGGAGAGTGGAGGGAGTTGGTGTACTATAAATACATAAAGAAGACACGTCCTGTGTACTACATTGTTTATAACTTCCACAGTGGATGTTGCTGCTCGCGTCTTTACTGCGTTATTATCAACTACACCTGACACAGGAAGAGGTACACTACATCATGAAACACAGGGAAAAACTCTCGCTTATGTTAAGTGCTTGTTGCTTCCACTCCACAATGTTATGATCCTCCAAAATTATAAATAGATCTTAAAATACGAGGAATAACTACTCCTGTGTATAATGTGGAGTACCTCAGTTTATGTTTATGCTTCAGGAAACACTGCAAGGTGGTTTAGTTATCCCAGAGACAATACCCTAAGCTTTCTTTTTTGTGGTGGTGTAGATATGGAACTGTCGGGACTTTTGAGGTATAATTTAAAGAAGAAATTGAGTAAAAAAATTACAAAATACTGTAATTGTATTAGCGAGTCACGGGGTGTTGGACTGAACGAGATGAAAAAATAAATGGAGACTGGATGTGTAAAAAAATAAGAAGTCTGTGTGAGTTAACTTAACCCTGTGAGAGCAACAACTTCGAGAAAAGATCCAGGTGAAAAAAAAATATCACGTCTTGTTGAGGAGAACTGACTTAGAATGGACACACTGCCACGTGAAACATCTCCGGTCTAGATGGTTGTCATTATGGTCACGTCTCTCTGTTCACTCGGCGACACATCTCCCCCAGGCCAACAGTCACCCTCGTGCGGCACCACAAGGACTAAATGGTATGTTTTGTCAGTCCTGAATAATTTCATACATTTTGAGCAATCAATATTTATTTTTCTAGTCTGATAGGTCTGAATTCACAGCAGCCAAAACATCTCTTCAGGTCTCTACGTTGATATTTTGCCAGGAAAAAACAAAACTTAAATGAACCTTTCCCCTTTATCTTACAACAAACATGGTACCTGAATACGAGCAGTCACTATGCTGTATGACGCCTTGACCTAAGAGCTGGGTCATATGGTAAATAATTTCTGGCACAGTTTTGGATGAATCTTACTACAGTTCATCCAATACCGTCTCAGTCGCTTTGGACGTTCGATTACATTTTCTACCACCACCTCACGTTATATGATCCACGCGCCTCTCACAGTAGTCAAGGTAAAGTATGACTACTCTCTCAAGCAACCAACCAGCCAACCATCAACCAATAAAGATTCAATAACTGTCTCGTGACTAACCACTTAGATCATCATGCATATCTTTGGAGGGGAATTAATGGATCTTCACTCCTCGTCGTTCCATCCTATATTTAGGTTTAACTTACTATCAAAACATTTCTGATTTCTTCTACTCTGACACCCCAAGTGATACACACACGGCCATATCCCCACTGCTTCAGTCAAAAGGTTCATCACCATGTATATCTGACCCTTTTCTCGCCTTCCAATTTCACGACACACAAGCAATCCCACATTTCTCACTTCCACTTCACACACACACAACCAGTGCCTTGAATCCTCCGTCTTTCTCTCTTTATACATGTGACTCTCACCATCTACACTTCTTTATCTCAGACTCTCTTTAAACACACCTAAGACCCTCCCTCCCCCCCCCCATTCTCTCTCTCTCTCTCTCTCTACCATTTATCAAACTTCTTTTAACCTGTCCTTCCATCTCCCTCCTGCTTCATCTCTCATTCCATCTATCTCTCCCCTCTACAGGAGTCAGTAAGAGGGAGGTACAACATGGGGAGAGCAAACAAAAATGCTTGATGAAAAGAAGGTAATTGATGATTGTAGTGGGAGTGAAGACTAGAAGAGTGTTAACGAAGATAATAATAATAATAATAATAATAATAATAATACAAATGATACTAATATTAATGATGATGAGTTATATTTCACCACTATTCTAGGAAATCGTTAACAATATAATAGTCCCAGGAAAAAATCTCTGTCAACAATCACATTAAAAACACATTATGAAATATTACAGTAAAGAGATGAGGGATGGTGAGGTGATAGTGAGGGATGGTGAGGTGATAGTGAGGGATGGTGAGATGATAGTGAGAGATGGTGATGAGAGAGAGAGAGAGAGAGAGAGATCAGAAATAAAGAAAAAAGTGAAACGGTAAACATTTTCAGCTATTTGAAAGGAATGTCGATTGTAAAGGGAACGTATCAGATAGAGGAGAGAGAGAGAGAGAGAGAGAGAGAGAGAGAGAGAGAGAGTTCAGGGTTACTCCAAAGGCTAGGAAAAATTTCAATATGTCTTGCAAAGTCATACAGAAAAGTTCCTTGTAACCAAATAGGCGGTAAATTTGGTGTCACTTTATTTATAAGACGAGGCCCAACGAATGATATGACAATAGATGTAAAAATGAGTGAAAACTAGATTAATCATGAAGAAAATATTGTAAAATTCGTCTATATAGAGTTGTGAGTTGCGCAAGGTATGTGTGTGTGGTCGTGGTATGTCTTTTCGAGGTATGGCTTATCGGGGTAAGTCTACTGTAGTCCTATTCGAGGTACGTGTGGTCGAAGGAATGTCTGGTCGAATTTATGTCTGGGCGAGTCTTTTGTCTTATAGAGGTATGTCTCGTCGTGATATATCTAGTCGATGTATGTCTGTTTTCATAGTATGTCTAGTCGAGAAAAGAAGGAAAACAAACAACAGAAAAGCGAATATTGAACGAAGGAACAGGGAACTATTTTCATGTTTGTATGATGGCCGGTTTTCATTCCCCGTGCTACCAGCCAATAACCACACTCCCCTGCTCATTATGTTATAGTTAAGTTATATTAGGCAGATAAGGAAAACAGGATAGCTTTACAGGATATATTCATAGGATAGATTTACAGGATAGATTTACAGGGTAGATTTACAGGATAGATTTACAGGGTAGATTTACAGGGTAGATTTACAGGATAGATTTACAGGGCAGATTTACAGGATAGATTTACAAGATAGATTTACAAGATAGATTTACAGGATAGATTTACAGGGTAGATTTACAGGATAGATTTACAGGATAGATTTACAGGATAGATTTACAAGATAGATTTACAAGATAGATTTACAGGATAGATTTACAGGGTAGATTTACAGGATAGATTTACAGGATAGATTTAATTGTCCCAAGGGCTACAAGAGAGAATTCAGCAAACGCCATCTTGGAGAGAAAAGAGAGGAACTGGAAGCGTTTCTCAAGACAGAATACATACTTGTTGATTCTTCCAAGCTGAGTCGACGAAGGAAGAATGGAAAGAGGAGGGAAGGATAAAGGGAGAGAGAGAAAGATAGGGAGAGAATGAGGAAAGGAGGGAGGGAGGTAGTGAGGAAGTAAGGGAGAGAGGTGAGGCTTCTCAGTGTTGTTGGTAAAGGAAGGGAGGATTTTTGTTTTCATTCTTTTGTCAAGGGAACGAGGAATGGGAGGAGAGGGGATGGAAGGGAGGGAGAGAGAAAGGAAGGGAACAGGGAGGCAAGAGGAGAAGGAGGGAGGTTCATTCATTTTACTTTTGAGGGAGAGAGAGATGAGGGAGCAGAGAGGGAGGGGTGTTGGTGACAAAGAGAGAGAGAGAGAGAGAGAAGGAGGAAGAAAAGAGAGACGATAAAGAAGGGAGAAGGGAGTCAGAGAGGGAGAAGGGAGGCAGAGAGGGAAGGAAGACGTAGAGTGGCCCAGAAGTTTATATATCAAGCTGACTTATGGCCATGAGTTAGTGTGTGGCCTGACTTATGGCCATGAGTTAGTGTGTGGCTGATGGCGCTGATGAGTTGGGGCTTACTTGGGGCCATGAGTTAGTGTGGCCTGACTTATGGCCATGAGTCAGTGTGTGCCCGACTTATGGCCATGAGTCAGTGTGGCCTGATTTATGGCCATGAGTTAGTGTGTGGTTTGATTTATGGCCATGAGTCAGTGTGTGCTGACTTATGGCCAGGTCAGTAGCCGGATATATAACACCAGTAGTCAGTGTAGCCGGATATATAACGCCAGTAGTCAGTGTAGCCGGATATATAACGCCAGTACAGTGTAGCCGATATATAACACCAGTAGTCAGTGTAGCCGGATATATAACGCCAGTAGTCAGTGTAGCCGGATATATAACGCCAGTAGTCAGTGTAGCCGGATATATAACGCCAGTAGTCGTGTAGCCGGATATATAACACCAGTAGTCAGTGTAGCCGGATATATAACACCAGTAGTCAGTGTAGCGGATATATAACACCAGTAGTCAGTGTAGCGGATATATAACACCAGTAGTCAGTGTAGCCGGATATATAACGCCAGTAGTCAGTGTAGCCGGGATATATAACGCCAGTAGTCAGTGTAGCCGGATATATAACACCAGTAGTCAGTGTAGCTATATAACACCAGTAGTAGTCAGTGTAGCCGGATATATAACGCCAGTAGTCAGTGTAGCCGGATATACAGTATAACTCTAGTCGGATTCCTTCAGTATACTGGTCAGTGTTGTTGGTGTCTCGCTTCTCAGTGTTATCACGATGTAATTCCTCACATGTAAAATTCTACAACTTATTATAGTTATTAAAAACTTGATATAACAACAGCAAGACTGAACAATGTTATCGAAAAGTGCAGTTGACGATTATATTGGATTTTAAAGTAAGTTAGTTGTTGTGATCTCTTGACATAAAGTTGGTGTTAAAGATAAAAAAATACGAAAAAGAAATAAAATTGTGAAGAAGGAGGAATAAAAAGCTTTTGGTCGTAGAAGATTGGAGAGGCAACTGGAGAGAAGGAAAGAATTTGAATGTTTTATGAAAATATGGTGAGAGAGAGAGAGAGAGAGAGAGAGAGAGAGAGAGAGAGAGAGAGATTTGGCAAGAAAAAGAAAATATGAACACTAGTAATTGTTTGTAAGAAAAAAAAAAGATTTGCTTAAAAGGGGAAAGAATTAGAGTAATATAGTATGATAATAGTTGAAAATAGTTAGCCACGGTGTTACAGGGTACCATCCCGTCAGGTAGAGAGTCTTAAGAGTCAGCCGTCAGGTAGAGAGTCTTAAGAGTCAGCCGTCAGGTAGAGAGTCTTAAGTATCACCCGTCAGGTAGAGAGTCTTAAGTATCACCCGTCAGGTAGAGAGTCTTAAGTATCACCCGTCAGGTAGAGAGTCTTAAGTATCACCCGTCAGGTAGAGAGTCTTAAGTATCACCCGTCAGGTAGAGAGTCTTAAGAGTCAGTCGTCAGGTAGAGAGTTTAAGAGTCAGTCGTCAGGTAGAGAGTCTTAAGATCACCCGTCAGGTAGAGAGTCTTAAGTATCACCCGTCAGGTAGAGAGTCTTAAGTATCACCCGTCAGGTAGAGAGTCTTAAGAGTCAGTCGTCAGGTAGAGAGTCTTACCTATCAGCCGTCAGCTAGAGAGTCTTAAGAGTCAGCCGTCAGCTAGAAAGTCTTAAGTACCAGCCGTCAGCAGCAGGATCCCAAAGACTTACCACCAGCGTCAGCACTGCGTCAGGAACATCAAGGGAGATGGAGGCAATATAGAGATGTCTCACCTCACAAACTGAGCAGCGTGAGGCATAAAGGCAGGAACACCAGATTATGGCTTACAACACACACACACTGAGAGGGGAACTATCACCAAGAACTGACATGATGGTGAATAACTAGGAACAAGAACACGGAATAGGGGAAAGGAGGAGGTAAAGGATAATGGTGAATAACAAGGAACAAGAACACGGAATGAGGGAGATGGGGTGTAAGGCAATAGAATAACAAGAACAAGAACACGGAATGGAGGAGATGGAGTAAGGCGATATGGTGAATAACAAGGAACAAGAACACGGAATGGGGGAGAAGGAGTGTAAGGCGATAATGGTGAATAACAAGGAACAAGAACACGGAATGGAGGAGATGGGGTGTAAGGCGATAATGGTGAATAACAAGGAACAAGAACACGGAATGGAGGAGAAGGAGGAGTGTAAGGCGATAATGGTGAATAACAAGGAACAAGAATACGGAATGGAGGAGATGGTGTAAGGCGATAATGGTGAATAACAAGGAACAAGAACACGGAATGGACGATAATGGTGAATAACAAGGAACAAGGGAATGGAGGAGATGGAGTGTGTAAGGCGATAATGGTGAATAACAAGGAACAAGAACACGGAATGGAGGAGATGGAGTGTGTAAGGCGATAATGGTGAATAACAAGGAACAAGAACACGGAATGGAGGAGATGGAGTGTGTAAGGCGATAATGGTGAATAACAAGGAACAAGAACACGGAATGGGGGAGATGGAGTGTAAGGCGATAATGGTGAATAACAAGGAACAAGACCACGGAATGGAGGAGAAGGAGTGAGTATAAGGCGATAATGGTGAATAACAAGGAACAAGAACAATGGAGGGGGATGGAGTGTAAGGCGATAATGGTGAATAACAAGGAACAAGAATACACGGAATGGAGGAGAAGGAGGAGTATAAGGCGATAATGGAAACGAAGTCTCAAAGGTAAAAAAAATGTTACTGGTATAAATTCTTAACAAACCACACAGTCTCTCTCTATTTCTTTTTTGTAAACTGTCATTCACTAAAACTCGTCGTCTGATAAAAATAAACCAAGGTTCACAATATTCCAATCTCCATTCATTAACCATAATTGTATTTTATTTTCACTAAATGTAAAAAAAAATGTATTCATTAATAGGAAATGATATGAACTCTGATTTTGTTTTACTATAAATATGTTTGGAATAAAATACGTCTTGTAAATTATATACCAGGTGTGATGACTAGATATTATTTACCTGTCCACGGTCATCGGTAGTTACCTGTCCACGGTCATCGGTAGTTACCTGTCCAAAGCCTTAATTCATTACCGTACCGTATTTATGTTATGTATTTACTTGTTATTACGTAAACCAGAGACATAATTACATTGTATAAAGTTGGTAAAGCAAAATTTGAACAACAGGTATAATGAATCAACTTTTCCTGGCTTCCGAAACGCTGTTGAAGTTGTTAGAGGGTTTTTTTTTCAGCTATTATTGTAAACTAATATCAGAAAACATCAATTTGTTTTCATTTATTAGTAATTCATTGGAAAGTATCAACATTAACAGTAAAAGTTAGAGTATGTGTTGAGCTTGAATTTTAATGTTAAGTTTATAGACTATGTGTTAATTTGTGATGCGTGTGTGTGTGTGTGTGTGTGTGTGTGTGTGTGTCATGTGAATGTTATGTTTCTCATGTGTACCTTTATTTCTGTCATGTACCCTCAACACTACACCCAGCACACTATCATCTACACTACACCCAGCACACTATCATCTACACTAGTGGTTCCCAAACTTTTCAACTTTACGGACCAGCGGAGAGTGAAAAAAATTCTGTGGACCTGTAATTGTAAATATTTTATTTTTTTTACAATTTACATGGATCTCACACACACACACACACACACACACACACACACACACACACACACACAGAGGCTTTTCCGTGTAGGTGCTTGTTGTTAAATTAAAAACACGTATCTTAATATATACTATACGCGATAAAATATTGCAAATGTGTTCTTATACAATCTATTCTGGCTTTAGGATTTGGGATATGGTAAAATTTTGATGGTTGCGGCCCACTGATGAGCTAGGATTACCTGGCTGCCACTACCTTGGTCACTGCACTATACAATAACTATTTACTGTATATTGTATTGTTTTCACTACTGTAACAACTGTCATGAGAGAAACTTGTATTAGGATATTGAGTCTCACGGTTGTGTCGCAAGATATATTATTTGTACACATTAATATTCACTTGTTTCTTCTGACAGTGACCATGATGATATGTAGGGTGGCCTTGTATTTGCCTTATATAACCATGAAGCCTGACTATAAGATATTTCCTTTTGTCAAGTCAAATATGAGGCATTTCAACACACTACTGTAGTAATTATTAACTTTGTTTACCTGTTGAGACCACTTTGTGCTTAACCAGGTACTTTATTGACACTCAGTCTTACATACCCATACGACTTTCTGTCTGTCTGTCTGTCTGTCACAAACACAGGTATTCTCTTCTCTGTTATAGAAGTTATAGTTCTTGCATAGTCCAGACGTAAAGTGGAGGGCGAGTTTTATCGTGGAGTGATAAATGTATTTCTTGAACTCAGATTTTGGCAAATAGTTCACAAATGAATCCATTTCAATTAAAATCTGTAGAGCAGGAAACACTCTACTGGGTTAAGTGAAAAACATATTTTCATGAAACAATTTTAAAATGTTTTCTGAATCATTCTGTAAAAATCTCGCATATAATAATACAGATTCATTTCCACCTAACCACGTGGTAGTGTTTTGGGGGGTCTACCTGTTTTTGTTTTGTAGTGGTTTCCCCAGTAGGCCTAGTCCACGAATTTCTTATTTAAGATTGCGTCATTAAGCGAAAGATTCAACGGTTTATGAATTAAGGCAACTTTGACCGTGGTAATTAGTGTACATTACAGAACAGCGCAAACCACACCACTTCCCGCACCTCACTGTGTGGCCACATGAAATAACTAACTTCCAAGAGTTTTGCTGAGGCAGAGTCACCCATCATTCTTCCCATAACCAGGTCATATATAACTCACACCTCTCCACTATATAACTCACAACTCTCCACTATATAACTCACAACTCTCCACTATATAACTCACAACTCTCCACTATATAACTCATAACTCTCCACTATATAACTCACAACTCTCCACTATATAACCCACAACTCTCCACTATATAACTCACAACTCTCCACTATATAACCCACAACTCTCCACTATATAACTCACACCTCTCCACTATATAACTCACAACTCTCCACTATATAACTCACACCTCTCCACTATATAACTCACTACTCTCCACTATATAACTCACTACTCTCCACTATATAACCAGGTCATATATAACTCACAACTCTCCAATATATAACTCACTACTCTCCACTATATAACCTGGTCATATATAACTCACACCTCTCCACTATATAACTCACTACTCTCCACTATATAACTTGGTCATATATAACTCAAAACTCTCCACTATATAACTCACAACTCTCCACTATATAACTCACAACTCTCCACTATATAACTCACAACTCTCCACTATATAACTCACAACTCTATTATATCATACACCTGTGGTTCCTCCTCACCCTCGTTACTATGCATTACTTATATTGTAAAAATCGTTTATTGGGGAGCCGTCCTTACCTGCCACCAGAAGCAACTCTCCTCCTTTACTTTAACACAAACCTAACATAACATAACATATTCATAGCTGCCAGACTGTACTGTACTGTACTGTACTGTACTGTACTGTACTGTAGTCATCACCTTTTACCCAATATTGACCGCGGAAACTGGCTAATGACTCCCACCAACCACATCCTACTTCTCGTGTTGCTATTGGCTGTTATAACGAATGTAACAACAACAACAACAACAACAACAACAACAACAACAACAAGCAGTAAGGAATTATTGACAATATATATTAATGGAATTATATAATAAGTAGTTGTGAAGAAGTGAAACTAATAAGTGAGGTGGAGACACAGGTGTAGTGGAGACACAGGTGTGGTGGAGACACAGGTGTGGTGGAGACACAGGTGTGGTGGTGAAGAAACATGTGTATTTGATGCACATGTGCTATAACTAACAACAAAACAGGTGAGGGAGGAAGCTATACAGTCAGGTAGGTGATGGCAGCGCTCGTTTCCCCCCGTCAACAACATGCTGTAATTTAATTAACGTCAGGCAAGAGCTTCTGAGACTCACTAAGCTTCCTTGCCCTCCAATAACACGAAGGACAGACTTAAATCTCATATTTAATCTTGTGGGAGGTGTTAAGGTGGTCCAAGAAGGTATAACTTATGAGGTGAAGTGAGAGTGTCTGGGGTGTAGTTATCTCGACACTGTCAGAGAAAACCAGGTGGTGTATGTTAATTAGTGCGAGGTACACTACACTGTTCCCGCCCGTGGTAACAAGGGACAGTATTTATCATGAACCATTGTATATCATGAACCATTGTATATCATGAACCATTGTATATAATGAACCATTGTTTATCATGAACCATTGTTTATTATGAACCAAGAGGAAGAAAAAAATAGAGTTTTCTTGTGATGGATCCTTGTAACTTGTCTAAAATATGCAGAATACATTGTCCTGAGAAGCCACATAAGTCGATTTACATAATATCCACCACCCACATCCTCCGTATATCAGAAAACAGCCTTCATGACCCTCCCACTGATGGCTCCTAAGTCGCAACCTTCTTCAGTATCAAACTATTTTGGCTTTAACTTTATTGAATTGGACTTGTAGTATTTTCTGTGCTCTTTCATCAACACTTAAACTCACTTGATCACTTGTCTACTGGTGTCGTCTATTATACTGAACTAGTAATTTATATCTATATAGACTCAGGGCAAAATAATAACCTGGTCTTGATATACTGTACAACCATTTATAATCTGGTTAATCCTATTCAATGACCCTGAGTCTTTGGATCTCAGTTCACCAAACACAGAAGTTGTAGGAATTTCACGTCGTAATTAATAAAAAATGTTGTAAATTAATTAAGCGATTAGGGTATAAATTAGAGATCAATGGTTTCCTGGAGCAATATGAGGAAAATTAAGTGGTTTTTTTTTTATATCTGACGCCTCAGTTATCTGGCCAGTGAATAGGTAATTTAAAGGGAGATGATATTCTGTCAGGTATTATGGTCCCACGAATTCTCTCTCTCTCTCTCTCTCTCTCTCTCTCTCTCTCTCTCTCTCTCTCTCTCTCTCTCTCTCTCTCTCTCTCTCTCTCTCTCAAAAATCTGATCTATTTCTTTAAGACATGAATGCAGAGAGGTGTGACATGAGTGTTTGTTCAGCACACGGCCGATCAACTCAACTTTGGTAAGCATAAGCAAATAAGAAGCCATAACTTGATAAATAGCTGCTGGTGTTTCGTTCTCCCATTGATCGGTGATTTTGATTATTTCTATTTATCATTTCACTTAATATCCACTTTACTAACCGTTAGGGCAGTTGTTCCCTTCTTTGTTACATTGTAAATAAACTTTATCTGTCAAATACAGTAGGAAAGTTATGGTGTGTGGTATTAACACTGGGTGACACTCCATCTCCAGTGTGTCTCAGCCAAACAGGACACCCACCAATAACAATGACTTTACCACCACCTACATAGTCGTGTTTTTTGGTCGGATATCAACACTCACGGTTAATTACTTATGTTTCTTCAGAATTTGCCTCAGTCTACGACATAATCATATAAAAGAAAGTGATTTATAGAACGAATGAACACACGTAGGTGCTTGTAGCCTCTGCCATCTTTTTTATTTATGAACAAACCGGGCTACAAAGAGACCCATCTCTGGCATATGGCTCGCTCTGTATGGCGTCCGGACAATATGGTATCGCAATACTGTCCCGTTTAGTGGTAGAGTGCACGCTACTGAACGGAGGCCTGATAGAAGACCCGGTCACTGCCCTGCTGGTCAGGTTTCCCTCACCAAGTTTCCCTAATAACGTCTCTTTAATGATGTTAGGCAAGAGGAGGTACAAATTGGTGTTGCTCTAGTGGACAAACTTATGTACTGTACAGGGGAGTAGGTAAGGTTAGGTTAGTTTTGGTTGGGTTAGCTGAGATTTTTACCATACATTAGACCGGTGTATAAAAATGAAAGACAAATTCAGGAGCCCTTTCATTACTGTAAGTGGAATACCATAAATGAGTGAGGTGTTTCAGAGTCCACAATATCGTGAATAATTTGCGTCCAAATGGTGAGAGCTAAGATGTATTTCATGTTAGACTGAGAGAGAGAGAGAGAGATAGAGAGAGAGAGAGAGAGAGAGAGAGAGAGAGAGAGAGAGAGAGAGAGAGAGAGAGAGAGAGAGAGAGAGAGACCTTCCTACTACCGGAAGTGAAGATCTCCCCCCACCCCCCCGTCTCCCTCTCTCAGGTAAGCTTGCTGCATTACGTGTATGGATTATCGTGTGCTTACCGACAAAGCCCCGTACTGAACGGATAATATGTCTAATAACTCAGGTATGTTGAGGATCACACGGATATTACCTGGATAATTAAGTGCAATGTTTGTGTGTTATGTTGGGATGGAATTATTTGAACTGTTAAGATAATTAAGATTTGTTTTTACTTTCTTGTTTTGTTGTCGTGGGAAGTTCAAGGCTGTAGGGATCATTGATATAAATCCACCTTTTCGTCATTTAGGGATTCTCTCTGTCCTCCCGGCTCTGATGCCTGCCCTCTCTCCTTCCGTCCTTCACTCTGCCCTCCTCCCAGTACCGCCTCCCCTTCCATTTCCTCCCTACCCTCCCAGCCTCGCCCTCTTCCAACCCCTACCCTCCCAGTGCCCCTCCCTCCCAGCCCCTCCCTCCCAGCCCTCCCTCCTAGCCCCTCCTCCCAGCCCTCCCAGCCTCCTCCCCAGCCTCCTCCCAGCCTCCTCCCAGCCTCCCTCCCAGCCCCTCCTGGATGCCTCTTATTAAACTGGTAATTTAGGTTTTCCCAGAAGGACAATCCTTCCTTCCTGGCCACAATATGCCGGAAAAAGGTGACACCATATTTCTATGTTGCGTTCATCTCGTCTAACACTACTGGTGGGTCCCTCCTCCCCAAGATCTACAGGCTGAGACCTCGCAAGACCTGAATTAGGACTACAAAAGATTGGTGTTAAATTATAATCCATAAGAAACAGACTTGATCACCTCTGGGAATCTGTCCAGAGTTTCTGTTTGTTTCAGTGTAAATGAACTTATTGTTTTGAGTCATGGGAGAAAATATCTACCCTTAGTGTGACTCTTAAGAGGCTGATAGTAATGTGGAATAGGGTGATAAGAGAGTTAAGAGTACTGTATATTGTCAACACCCGCCAACACCCGTCAACACCAACACCAACACCCGCCAACACCTGCCACCCGCCAACACCACCCCCCAACACCTGTCAACACACCCGGCTAACACCTGTCAACACCTGCCACCCCCACCCGTCAACACCTGCCACCCACACCAACACCTGCCAACACCTCTAACACCCCCAACACCTGCCAACACCTGCCAACACACCCCCAACACCCGTCAACTCCAACACTGCCAACACTGGCCACCAACACCTGGGCTACCACCCCCTAACACTTCTAACAAACACCCCAACACCCCAAACACCTGTCAACACCTGTCAACACCTGCCAACACCTCGCCAACACTCCCCAACACCTGCCAACACCCCCCAACACCTGCCAACACCTGCCACCTGCCAACACCTCCCAACACCCGTCAACACCTCCCAACACCCGTCAACACCCCCCAACACCCGTCAACACCCGCCAACACCCGCCAACACCCGCGAGCAGCTGCCAATCTAACCACTTATACAGCACTTAGGTTTTCACAAGGGGAATTGAAAGTTACCTTATTTATTTATTGCACAATTAACCAAATGTTGATAATATTTAATAGGATCACGTGAAGAATAGCTCCCAACTTAGTTCACCTGATGACTCGATACGCTAACGCTTCATGGGTAGGTTAGGTTTGGTTAGATTAGGTTTGGTTTGGTTTGGTTAGGTTAGGTTTGGTTTGGTTAGGTTAGGTTAGGTTATAAAACAAAACAAAAAGTCTCGCTAACTCTATTAAACTACAACACAAAGACAACAGAGAAGGAAAGTGTAAAAATTTACCGAGACTTTTAGCACATAACTAAGTTCTCCATCGTTGGTTGTCAGGGGAACTCTCAGGTGTTTATAATTCAATCCTTCCTTGTCTAACCTCAACTAAAACTAAAATTAGTACGTAAAAAATAACTGATGTGAAGAGTTGTGATAAAAAATGAATATCAACAGTTATTATTTATGCTGTGACTATAATATTAATGATATGGACGAGCAGGTGTTGATATGGACGAGCAGGTGTTGATATGGACGAGCAGGTGTTGATATGGACGAGCAGGTGTTGATATGGACGAGCAGGTGTTGATATGGACGCGCAGGTGTTGATATTATTACCTGTTGCTTGGTCTGTACACCTGTGTCTTGCAGCAGTTAATAGTTTTTTATTTGGTTCTTTTAGCATTTGAGCACACACACACACACACACACACACACACACACACACACACACACACACACACACACACACACACATGCACACACATCACAAACAGGAGAGCGTAGAAATATAATATTACAAAAAAAATATTTATCACACTGTGAGGATTTCTATTTATTTTTCTCTCTCTCTCTCTCTCTCTCTCCCTGCCAAGTCCCTTTATCATCTCTCGCCTCTCATATTATTCTTTTAATATACGGGTCTTGACTGTTTATTCTCAGACCTCACTGTTTCCTGCCTGCGGTGCTCTCTCTCTCTCTCTCTCTCTCTCTCTCTCTCTCTCTCTGTTAGTGCTGGTGATTACTGCTCTGTTCTTGTGTTACGTACAATAAGGTGGTGTACACAAGGGAAATATGTGAGGGTGGTGCTTTGTGTGTGTGTGTGTGTGTGTGCGTGTCACGACCTATGGGACATCCTGAACACCTACACAGATGTGTATACACATTTCGGCTTTGAGGTGAATGTACGTAAGACTCAGATTCTCTTTCAGCCTGCCCCTGGTTCAGCCACACCTCCACCATCCATCCAGCTTAACGGTACTACCCTCTCTAATGTTACCCACTTTCGGTAACTCGGTTCCCACCTGTCCACCACCGCAGACATCGATGAAGAAATTCATCATCGGATCAGGTGTCTTAAGCTGTAGGGAACTGAAATTATCTTCAAAGTTACACGTATATCGAGTAGTGGTCCTCCCCACCCTGCTATAAGGCAGCGAGACATGGGTCACATACAGGAGGCACCTCAAGGCACTTGACAACTTTCACCAACGTAGTCTACGTTCCATCCTCCGAGTTCGCTGGGAAGACAAGAGAACAAATGCCAGTATTCTCACTGACACCAACTGTAGGAGCATCAAGGCTACCATTATCCATGAACAACTACGCTGGACTGGCCATGTTACCCGCATGGACTACAGTAGACTGCCAAAGCAGCTACTTTACAGTCACCTAACGAATAGTGAACGTAACGCTGGCGAGCAACTGAAAGGTATAAGGATAGTCTTAAGACAAACCTGAAAAAGTGCCAAATCGACCCCCTCACCTGGGAGACGATTACTCCACACCGTAACGCTTGGAGGAGCACCACACGAGAAGGTGTCAATACTTTCGAGTTAGCCCGACTGTATTCTGAGGCAGACAAGCGCCATTCCGGAAAGACGCTCTCACCGCCCCTCCCGCACTAGATGTAGCCCTCCACACGTGCAACATCTTTGAACGACCCTGCCGGTCCCGTACCGGCCTCTTGAGTCACCTCAGAGCTCACCAACGGAGGTGATATCCTGAATTACTCATCATTGTATCATAGCTGGATGATCGTCATACTTGATTCTGAGTGACAGCAAAGTAGTAGTAGTAGTTTGTGTGGGTGTGTGCCGTAAACACCATTGCGTCATCAAGCTGTATATTAAAGCTGAGGTGGTCAGCTTTTTACAGCTGCCGCCACATCCTGCAGTATTGTAAGGTCCTTCTACCCCACTAACTCTCCCCTTGTAGGAAACATTATCATGGTACTGATAATAATATTTCCGTTTACACATAGATGATAACCCTGGAGACAGAGATGAGACAACGATATGACCACCAGTACAGAGTTTTCTACGTGATATATTACGACATTATAAGGAGCGTGGCGGTCGAGTGATTACAGAGTTCGCATTGTGTTTTTGGGACGACGGTTCGATCCCTGGGCACTACTAGTTCACCCAGCTGTAAATGGTTACTAAAGTTTACAAGTTGCGGAAGTGAAGGTAGTCAAGAACAGTACCGGCCATGGTGCCTTCTTGTGTACCGATGGGTAGTGATGCACTGTGTTGTATCCACACCGTCCCTACCCACTCTCACATTATTGTTATTCCAGGTAACAATAGTATAGTGATAAAATACAAAATAGTCCAGTTTTATAACTGTTCTCTCAATTTCGTTTTAGTGAGTAAGATGAACTTATTTACTGAGACGCACTTAGTGAAACTTCTGTACAATTTTTAAACCTCTAAATAATTTTAACTTTCATTAGTTTTTCTCTCTATTTAAGGAACGAAGCAAAGTTACTTTACTTAGATACTTTTCTCTGTGGGGATAAGTTTTGAACTACACTGACAAAACTCTGGGAAAAGTTATCAGTGACATTAAGCAGATCCTCTCTCTCACTCGAGACAATTGTGACTTTTAATCAAAACTTTTCAGAACAGATATTTCTGACCTCAACGAGATGCTGCAACACGCTCTTTGTCTCTTTTAAAGAAATTATTCTACGAACTTCTGGTAAAGTTTAAAAAAGTACCTCGTAAGTTGTTCTTCTCTAACTTGTACGACTGACATTTCCGGGTCTTCAACCGACAAATTCCAAAACATAATCTTTGTGACTTGAGGAGCGTAGTTACTCCACAACAAAATTGTTTCTCTTTAGGGAACACAGTAACCTGAGAAACTGTATTATATATCTTACCAAGTTAATTAAAGAGTGTTTGTGGTAATTCGCGTGTACCTAACCAATACATTAAAAGTTCGAATCCTGGTCGGCCCGGACACACTTGAGAGGGGTGTTATACAGTGTGACCCTCACTACCAAACACCACAGGTTTCCCGGTTTCCAGTTTCCCCCTGGATAGACCAGCCACCCGAACGGCTAGTAAGCTGATAACTGGTGAAATTAAAAAAAAAAAGTGGATGACGTGACAGTGTTGAGGGATAAAACGTGGTTCAGGAACACAACGAAACTCCTCCCTCCTGGTGCAGTATATTCCTGCCACATGACCACCACCTAACGTGTGTGTGTGTAGCAACAAGAGACATGCCGAGGGTCAGTTGTGGGAGTCACAGTTTTAACGACAACTAACAACATTCCCAACTCCACTGTTTGTATCAACTAGATGTACAATGAATCTATTGAATATCGACTATTATTATTATACCTTCTCATCATAATCATCATCATCGTCATCGTCATATACTTAAAAAATGAGGTTAATAATTGTTGGAAATATAGTGCAGTCAGTGAGGCCTCAGGAACCTGGGCCGCCTCTCACAGTCGGCTTTAAGGAACTTTTCTGTGTCAGTATTTATATTTTATCAAACCTCAACAGAAAATCTCGTCCAAACCTCCCAAACTGTAGGTAACTCATGACCAATCAGGGACCAGCTTCTCGTCTGCTTCCATTGGTGTTGTGTGACAGACTAAACCTATTCGACCAATCACAATAGGTTCTTCCGAGAGCATCGTTATTTACTGCCCAATTACAACCCAACTTTTCCCTCTACCTAGCTACAAAATAATTGCTCAAACACACACACACACACACACACACAGACACAGATACAGACACAGACACAGAGTAACTTGAGGTGTACACAAGATATTTATGATGGTTCTCTGGGAAACTTGAGAAGACTAGAGGAAAAATTTAATATTTTTAAATCAGTTTTGGAGGAGTGGAGGCGACAGGTGTTGGGGTGAGGGAGACAGGTGTTGGGGTGAGGGAGACAGGTGTTGGAGTGAGGGAGACAGGTGTTGGGGTGAGGGAGACAGGTGTTGGGGTGAGGGAGACAGGTGTCGGGGTGAGAGAGACAGGTGTTGGGGGTTAGGGAGACAGGTGTTGGGGTGGGAGGGAGACAGGTGTTGGGGGTGAGGGAGACAGGTAAGTTGGGGTGAGGGAGACAGGTGTTGGGGGTGAGGGGAGACAGGTGGGCGGGGGTGAGAGAGACAGGTGTGTTGGGGTTAGGGAGACAGGTGTTGGGGGTGAGGGAGACAGGTGTTGGGGTGAGGGAGACAGGTGTTGGGGTGAGGGGAGACAGGTGTTGGGGTGAGGGAGACAGGTGTCGGGGGTGGGGAGAGAGACAGAGGTGTCGGGGGTGAGGGAGACAGGTGTCGGGGGAGAGAGACAGGTGTTGGGGGTGAGGGAGACAGGTGTTGGGGGGTGAGGGAGACAGGTGTCGGGGTGAGAGAGACAGGTGTCGGGGTGAGAGAGACAGGTGTTGGGGTGAGGGAGACAGGTCTCTCGTGTGTGTGTGTGTGTGTGTGTGTGTGTGTGTGTGTGTGGGATAATATATTTACTTTAAAAGCTGCTCGGTTATCTGCTCTTACTTTTGAGAATACACTTCCTTCAGAAAAGGAATATTTTAGTTTATAAAGTCATTGTTTCCATAATATTCTATAATGTAGTTCATCAGTGACTCTCTCTTGATTCACTAATTGATTCAATTTCAGAAACCTTTGTCTTGTATCTCCCTGGTGAGTGTTGTTGTTGTTCTTTACACAACCACAGTAACAACCTTCAACCCGTTATTTACTACCTCAGTTGTCTGTTCCTCACTCCACTCTTAAAATACACAAAGGGTCAAACCTCTTTTGCCAATAGAATCTGGCGAAATCCACCAAGAGGACAAACGTTATGGATTTATACGTAAAATCCTGCAAGATTTAAACGTACAGTGCACAGCGATTTTGGAGCAAGTTATTCAAAAGGCTTACTAAGGTTGTGTGATGTGTGAGGGGCTCCTGTGCGTGACAACCCTGCAAGGTATCCCACACCACGTATCTAATTTACCTCACACTTGTATTTAACCATAGTGGCAGAACCTGTGCTCCTTTAACATGTGTATTTTCGGGTTCCTTTTACACGGTCGAGGCGAGAAGTTCCAAAACCGAGACTAGAGCTTCTGACCATACAGGTGAGCCATTGAAGGTAGGGGCAAACAGACGCTGTTGTGGTTGGGAGAGTGGCGGCTGTGTGGTGGCTGGGGGTGGGGGGTGCTGCGTGGTGGGCGGGGGAGGGAGGCGAATGCAGCGCTTCTCCGGCTGGGTGAGTAGTCGATCAACCTCGAAGGTCCACAAGCGTCGTGGGGAGGGTGATGGTCGCCTGGTCTGAGTGTTGATTAAGAATTTATTTAAGTTTATCTTTTATGTATCCCTGTTGCTCGCTACGTGACGTAATTATTATATTGAAGTCCGGGTATAAATATATATACAGCACAGTACAGCACAGTACATCACAGCAAAGCACAGTACAGCACAGTACAGCACGGTACATAATGATTATCTTCCAAATCCGGATGTTAAGAAGTCATTTCGTTTGAGCCAGACATTAGAGGACTAAAGTCTCCATGAAACACCCAACACGCACAGTAGTGACTTTGAGCGAGTCATTTGTACCCCACTACACACACTTACTCCCGGAGAACTGCCGCACTTTAATCTCTAAAAGTATTAAAGAAGAACAGAGAAATTGGTGGAGGGGGAGTGGAGGAGGTGGAGAAGATTAGGGAGAGTGGAGGAGGTGGAGAAGGTGAGGGAGAGTGGAGGAGGTGGAGAAGATGAGGGAGAGTGGAGGAGGTGGAGAAGATGAGGGAGAGTGGAGGAGGTGGAGAAGGTGAGGGAGAGTGGAGGAGGTGGAGAAGGTGAGGTGGGGATGCGTCACAGGGCTGTTGGAATGTAAAAACTGTATGAATTATCACCAGGTCTTGTAGTGTGGTGGTTCCATATACATAGTGTAAGCTCTCTCTCTCTCTCTCTCTCTCTCTCTCTCTCTCTCTCTCTCTCTCTCTCTCTCTCTTTCTCTCTCTCTCTCTCTCTCTCTCTCTCTCTCTCTCTCTCTCTCTCTCTCTCTCTCTTTCTCTCTTTCTCTCTCTTTCTCTCGACAAAAGTTGAGGTACACCCAAGTTCTCAGAGACCTGTCTAGCTGTCAGTGTGGGAGTAACACATGGTGAAAAAACTTGTGATAACGAGGCAGGAGAGAGGAGTATAGAGAACAGGAGAATGGTGTACGTACATCTTGACACTACCAGCACCACTACGTTCACTAATACCACCACTAACTAGGTCACTCATACCATCACTAACTATACCACCACTAACTAGGTCACTCATACCATCACTAACTATACCACTACTAACTAGGTCACTCATACCATCACTAACTATACCACCACTAACTAGGTCACTCATACCATCACTAACTATACCACTACTAACTAGGTCACTCATACCATCACTAACTATACCACCACTAACTAGGTCACTCATACCATCACTAACTATACCACCACTAACTGGGTCACTCATACCACCACTAACTATACCACTACTAACTAGGTCACTCATACCATCACTAACTATACCACCACTAACTGGGTCACTCATACCATCACTAACTATACCACTACTAACTAGGTCACTCATACCATCACTAACTATACCACTACTAACTAGGTCACTCATACCATCACTAACTATACCACTACTAACTAGGTCACTCATACCATCACTAACTATACCACCACTAACTAGGTCACTCATACCATCACTAACTATACCACCACTAACTAGGTCACTCATACCATCACTAACTATACCACCACTAACTAGGTCACTCATACCATCACTAACTATACCACTACTAACTACACGGTAAACCAGCAGTAACAAAGTCACAAATGACACCTCCCACCAATAGCAACACATTGTTATTGTTGTGAATTGAATTGTAACATTTTTATTTAGCCAGAAAAATACAGATACAGAGTGGATAATAATAACAATATTAACATGGCTGAGCCAGTTGAGAACCTGAGCTCTCTTTGAGAATGGGAATGAGAAGCGAGTGGTTACATGTCTGTATGTCTGTCTGTCTGTCTCTCTGTCTGTCCTTGTCTGTCTGTAACGTTGGGTTGGGTGTGCATACGCAGATGCGTATGCACATTTCGGCTTTGAAGTGAATGTACGTGAGACTCAGATTCTCTTTCAGCCTGCCCCTGGTTCAGCCACACCTCCACCATCCATCCAGCTTAACGGTACTACCGTCTCTAATGTTACCCACTTTCGGTAACTCGGTTCCCACCTGTCCACCACCGCGGACATCGATGAAGAAATTCATCATCGGATCAGGTGTCTTAAGCTGTAGGGCGCTGAAATTATCTTCAAAGTTACACGTATATCGAGTAGTGGTCCTCCCCACCCTGCTATAAGGCAGCGAGACATGGGTCACTTACAGGAGGCACCTCAAGGCACTTGAAAACTTTCACCAACGTAGTCTACGTTCCATCCTCCGGGTTCGCTGGAAAGACGAGAGAACAAATACCAGTATTCTCGCTGACACCAACTGTAGGAGCATCAAGGCTACCATTATCCATGAACAACTATGTTGGACTGGCCATGTTACCCGCATGGACGACAGTAGACTGCCAAAACAGCTACTTTACAGTGGGGCGTTCCCAGCCAAGTTGCAAGTTAGGAATTTCTCGGCCGCTAGTCTGTGTGGCTTATTGGTGCCGTGGACTGTACATAGATTGTGCAGGTCATACTGTAAACATCTCCCTGAATCCTGTTTTACCAGTGAATATTAATCATGTTTACGGTTCTGTCACGTCTCTTATAAATGTTTGTCTAATCCTTCGTTCCCTTGTTCCCTCCTTTACTATGACACTTACCTTTGTTTGGTGATTATCTTGTGTTTACTTATATTCTCACCGTTAATTGTTGTTATTTAATAGTTTCCCATCTACGTCGCTGCCTTCAGGTGTGTGAGGGACGCAGATAGCCATCATCATCCAGGTTCTCAAAGATTCATAAGTTAAATAATTTATTTTACCTGGAGATAGAAAACGCCTCACGACAGGTTCCAAGTAGTTTTTTTTACCTCATTCTGTCACCTCAGTCAGTTTTAAATATTGAACCTGTCAGCTCTCTGTTACTCTGGCTTACACCTGTCAGCTCTCTGTTACTCTGGCTTACACCTGTCAGCTCTCTGTTACTCTGGCTTACACCTGTCAGCTCTCTGTTACTCTGGCTTACACCTGTCACCTCTCTGTTACTCTGGCTTACACCTGTCACCTCTCTGTTACTCTGGCTTACACCTGTCACCTCTCTGTTACTCTGGCTTACACCTGTCAGCCTTTCGCCTCTTAACAATAACACACATCTGTAATGTTCCTCGACTTCCTACACACAGCCGTTTATTTGCTAAGCCTCTGGCACACGTGTCAACTCTCTTTGCATTAGGAAACACCTGATGGTTTTCTAGACCACTAAACTACACCTGCCAGGCTTATGTTCCCCTGACACGCACTTAGCAGCCTACTGCCACAGGTGTTGGTAAATCTAGTTACCAGACCTTGTGGGGTTGGGAAGTCTGAGATATTGCATGATATTGTTAGGAGAGAGAGCAGGAGCTTCAGAAACACGAAATCAACTTCCTCTTCCAATAACTTCCACCTGGACTCAAAACTTCTTTTTTTTTGTCATATGTGATGGAAAGACAATGATTAATAATGTTTTCATTTCAGTTACCTCATTAATTACCGATTCATCACATTATCTTTACATCTCCAGTAATTTATTATTATTATTATGTTATTTCTCACTATCTAAAGCTTTTCTTTCAAGTTTAAAAATAATATTGGGCATACTTCCGTCTATACTGGGCATGCATCCATTTATATTGGGCATGCATCCATCTGCATTGGGCATACATTCATCTATAAATATTGGGCATTCATCCATATATCAATATTTGGCATACATTCATCTACCAATATTAGGCATATATTTATCTATCAATATTGGCATACATTCATCTGTATTGGGCATACACCCATATAACAATATTGGGCATACATCCATCTATCAATATTGGGCATACATCCATCTATCAATATTGGGCATACATCCATATATCAATATTGGGTATATATTCATCAATATTGGGCATACACCCATATAACAATATTGGGCATACATCCATCTATCAATATTGGGCATACAATCACTCACAGACGAAACCGGCTCATGAAATTTAGACGGACATTATAAGATTCTTCCAATAAATATCTAACTTCTCAAACCTTTGATAATTCCACTGTGAACCTAAATTCTCAAAGGTTTAAAGAATAAGTTTATTTCCGTATCAAAATAACAACCAAGAATTCTTTAATAATCTTCTTAAGCAACATGACAGAAAGCCTCCCAGCTACTGAGACCAACTTATGTGTAAATGTTCCTTAGTCTTGTATCGGAAACATAGAGGAAGAGTCTGATGGAACGCTGGGTGATGGATGATGTGCAGAGGAGATGATAGGTGTGGTGGTGGATGATGTGTGTGTGGTGGTGGATGATGTGTGGTGGTGGATGATGCAGAGGAGAAAGTGATGGTGTGTGGTGGTGGGAGGTGTGGGGTGGTGGATGATGTAGAAGTACACTGTAATGATGATGTAGTGTGGGAGGGAAAGAACACTGTGTGATGGATGATATAGTGTGGGAGGGGAGGAACACTATGCAAACAGGTGTAAACAGGCACTAATTTGATGTTGATTAGAGTGTTAATTAGGTAAGGGTTACCTGTGTTGCTTCCTGCTAGCCTTGTTTTGTTTGCTTCTCTCTAAACGACACCGTAACTATTTAGCACAAATTAATAAATATTAAACACTGTGAACAAAGTTTCTTATTGTCAGGTGTTATATTGCCACTCGTGATATTTTTGCCATTTATTTTTTTACCCCACCGCCCATAGGCATACAGTGAATAAGTAAATCTTTTCTAAAACTATAATTCTATTTCTCATTATTATTATTATTATTATTATTATTATTATTATTATTATTATTATTATTATTATTATTATTATTATTATTATTATTATTATTATTATTATTATTATTATTATTATTATTATTATTATTATTATTATTATTATTATTATTATTATTATTATTATTATTATTATTATTATTATTATTATTATTATTAGTAGTAGTAGTAGTAGTAGTATTATCACTAAGAATATTAAATAAAGGGGATGTTAGTTGTGACGATAATATGTCAGAATTAACATTATTTACCATGCAGCTGTTCCTTGTTGACGTAAACCACATTAATTAGCGGCTGTGTCCTCCTGGCAGTAGTGTTATGTTGACTGTGTTGTGTTACTCTCTCCCGTAAATAATAATTCACTATTTTAAGTTCATGGGAAAATTTGGGGTCATATAGCAGGTACCATGGAGTCAAGAAAGCGCTTGTTTACGCATTCTTGTGGAACTGCTCATTTGTTGCGACTTAGTTCCACCTTGAAGCCTTGTGTAGTCCTTCTCTTCAGGTTCGTCCACGTCAGGTAAAGGAGAAGGAGCTTTGCGATATATAGTCAATGTATTTATGCTGTGTCTCTCCAAGCTCTGTGGCAGCCTCGACAACCATATGTCTTTTATTGATGTTTTGGTGCGTCACTTGGCAGGATTTTATTTTGATAACTTAGGAGCAGACATGATTGTGTACAGTGTTAGTGGTTGATGGTGTAGACATGGTGTTTACAGTGTTTGTGGGTGATGGTGTAGACATGGTGTTTACAGTGTTAGTGGGTGATGGTGTAGACATGATTGTTTACAGTGTTAGTGGGTGATAGTGTAGATATGATAGTTTACAGAGTTAGTGGGTGATGGTGCACACATGATAGTTTACAGTGTTAGTGGGTGATGGTGCACGCATGATTGTGTACAGTGTTTGTGGGTGATGGTGCACGCATGATAGTTTACAGTGTTAGTGGGTGATTCCCGAGAGAATATGCATTTTCCTCTACAAAGAAATGTGTTGACCTTGACTCTGGTAATTTTGTTCAGTAAACGCTTTCGTCGACTTACCGTCTTCTGGCGAACTTGATGCTTAGCCTTTGAAAGCAAATCCTCTTGGATGTTTTTAAATTCAGATCAAACCTGTAAGTGATGTGCACAGAAGACTCATGCATTTTCAGAAGACGAGCAGCTTACATAAAACCTTTACTTATCTTGGTTGATTTTCTGGACTATAAACAATGTTTTTCCTCTGCTCTAATGTTATGCTGGATCCAAAACTCTTATGTCTTCTGCTGCCACCTTTCATTTTGAAGAACCAAACTTGATAATATTATGAATGTAAAGGTTATCGATGCTCACTTACTTTTCCGATAATATAGCAATTCCACCACCATATAGCCAATGAATATTTAGTTCTTTTTTCATACTGAGAATATATAGATGTATTATTTATCAGATGAATGTGTGAATCTCTGTCTCTCTCTACCTGCCAGCCTTTTCCCTCTCAAGCTCAAACATTACTATAGCGATACTTCGTGTTTACATTAGTTGAAGATTAGATCCACACTTGTTGGTCAGACGAAGCATATAATTATTACCGTCACTTACCTGTAGATGGGAGTGAATGATCACCTGGCGTGTAAAGTTCAGAGTAATTATGACGATTAAATGTTCAATATTCTTTCTCTCTCACACACACACACACCCACACCCACACACACACACACACACACACACACACACACACACACACACACACACACACACACACACACACACACACACACACACACACACACACACACACACACACACACACACACACACAGTACGTCGAGAAATCTCTTACTCGCTCACCTTCAATTACCTTAATTAGTTCTCTGGGATAAACAGGTTTGCTCTTTCATAATTATTTTTAATTTGTTTTCAGCTAAAATTAATATAAACTCCTTTTTGACAAATCTCTTTTATTCGGTTCAGAAATTCCTGATATAATTTTTCTTGTCTTTTTCTAACCTAAGTGACGAAAATCATTATAAAATATAATGACAATATAACACACACACACACACACACACACATATATATATATATATATATATATATATATATATATATATATATATATATATATATATATATATATATATATATATATATATATATATAAACCTTCCACTACTTAGCCCGTCTTTACATAGTAAACTTTTTATCTCTCTCTTGGAACAGTTTATCGCTGTAACCGAGATAACACCTTTAACACTGAAGTGGTCTCACTCAATTAATTACTAATATATATATATATATATATATATATATATATATATATATATATATATATATATATATATATATGTATATATATATATGTATGTGCGTGCGTGCGTGCGTGTGTCACACTGACTAGAGACAATCGCCAATAAGGCCTCAAAAACACGCTGAAGTTTTTGCCCAGTAAGGATAATTTTTTTATTGTTATAACTCAAGTCAAAAATAATTTGAATATGATAAAATTTACTGTTTCGTTGAAGGCGTCGTTTACACTAGCAAGTCTACGGACCTGGCGCACCCACATTCAACTACCATAACGTAACAAAATTATACCTGAAGTAGATTATATAAGGTTAGGTGTTGTTAGGTTAGGTTTGGTTAGGTTAGGTTAGGTGTTGTTAGGTTTGGTTAGGTTAGGTTAGGGTAGGTTAGGTTAGGTGTTGTTAGGTTTGGTTAGGTTAGGTTTGGTTAGATTAGGTTAGGTGTTGTTAGGTTAGGTTAGGTTAGGTTAGGTGTTTTTTACGATATAGATGATTGTTTCTGGTCAATCAGACGTTAAAAGAAAAGATACGTCGACGTTATGACTAATCCACAATTATCCCTACATAGTGTAACACGCACTACTACCACTTTGGTGTCACTTGGCATCGAGTATGACGATCATCCAACTATGATACAATGAACTGGAATTTTGGTTGTTTGTTGTCGGATTGTTTATCAGCCCGTGTTCGAGCTGCTCTCTGAAGGCTTGTGCTGCCGCTGGATCCTTTAGACGTTTAGTGTAAAAACCTATAATGGAAGCTTACTGCCTCCACCGTTTTGGGGCGACGTGAAGTGAGAGCCGATGATCAGTGTCGGAGTGGTCTGAGCCACGCAAGGCTCGGGTGATGAGGACATCTCGGCGATCTCTTTCTCTGACAATGATGTAGTCAATGAGATGCCAATGTTTGGGTCGTGGGTGTTGCCACGAACCATTGCCCTTGTCAGCCTGCCTAAACAAGGTATTGGTGATAGTGTGGTTGTGTACAGAGGAGTAGGCCGTTGGCATTACACTGCTTAGTTCTTTTTTCCGTATGATCTCCTGATAAATGTCAGCATCTCTACCAACTTTGGCATTGACACACACACACACACACACACACACACACACACACACACACATATATAAAAATCCGATTACTTCATAAAAAATATCTGATTGGGGTATTGTCAACGTATACAAATTTACATTTTGTCAGACCTCAGCAAAGTAAATGTAAATAAATGCTGCTAAGATAAATGTATATGTGGTAGATGGTACACCGAGCACTATACTGTGTGGTAGATGGTACACCGAGCATTATACTGTGTGGTAGATGGTACACCGAGCATTATACTGTGTGGTAGATGGTACACCGAGAACTATACTGTGTGGTAGATGGTACACCGAGCACTATACTGTGTGGTAGATGGTACACCGAGCATTATACTGTGTGGTAGATAGTACACCGAGCATTATACTGTGTGGTAGATGGTACACCGAGCATTATACTGTGTGGTAGATGTACACCGAGCATTATACTGTGTGGTAGATGGTACACCGAGCATTATATTCTGTGGTAGATGGTACACCGAGCATTATATTCTGTGGTAGATGGTACACCGAGCATTATATTCTGTGGTAGATGGTACACCGAGCATTATACTGTGTGGTAGATGGTACACCAAGCATTATATTCTGTGGTAGATGGTACACCGAGCATTATACCATTATACTGTGTGGTAGATGGTACTCCAAGTAGCATGCGTATGTAAGTACCACTAGAGTGTACCTGATGAAGGCTTAATGTCACCTCATCTCGTCAAGAAATTCACCAGAGTGCTGCACCAACACCTGGCAGATATGTGATATTACCGTAAGAGGAAAAAAAGAATTTCAGCGAGCAGGAACCACCATAAGTGTTGGGTTGCAACATGCTAGCGAGGACTCCATTGCTATGCGAGAGAGAGAGAGAGAGCGCTAACCATAAGGGAGAAGAGTGCAGTTTTGTTCTACACGATGGATTAACATTGTCATAATTTATCATACTTTTCAAAAACAAATTTGAACCAGTAATGTAATGTTCAGCAGCAAGTGACCTCTGACCCCACCTTTTACCTCACCCCACCCCCTTTACCTCACCACCCCCCTCACCCCACCCCTTTACCTCACCCCACCCCTTTACCTCACCCCACCCTCACTTACCTCACCCCACCCCTTTACCTCACCCCCACCCCTTTTACCTCACCCCACCCCCTTTACCTCCCACCCCCTTTACCTCACCCCCTTTACCTCACCCCACCCCCCTTTACCTCAACCCACCCCCTTTACCTCACCCCACCCCCCCCTTTTACCTCACCCCACCCCTTTACCTCACCCCACCCCCTTTACCTCACCCCACCCCCCTTTACCTCACCCCACCTTTTACCCTCACCCCCCCCCCTTTCCCTCACCCAGCCCCCCTCCTCTACACACCCACCCAAGTACACCTGAAGGAGTCCAGCATCTTGGATATGTTCACCTAGATGACACCTCCACTAGGACAAGCTTAAATATAATTCAGATAAAAATAAAACGACATTCATCACTACCCACCCGCCCAGCTGCCCACTTGCCCACTTACCCACCCAACCCACTTGCCCACTTACCCACCCGCCCACCCGCGTCCAGGCTCTGTACTCACTTAACCACATACATCCTGACGACTAAGGAGTGCCTGCTGAGTTTGCTGGTTGAACAAATGGTACAAATGTTGCTTATTCCTCACCTCCCCACTCACCTCCCCCTCTCACCTCCCCCTCTCACCCCCCCTCTCCCCCTCACCTCCCCCCTCTCACCTCCCCACCACCTCACCACCTCACCTCCCACCACCTCCCCCTCTCACCTCCCACCTCCCCACCACCTCCCTCCCTCCTCTCACCTCCCCCTCCCTCCTCACCCTCCTCTCCACCTCACCTCCCTCTCACCTCCTCCCTCTCACCTCACCTCCTCTCACCTCCCCTGCTCCACCTCCCCCTCTCCCCTCCCCTCTCCCTCCCCTCCCTCCACCTCCCTCTCACCTCCTCACCTCTCACCTCCCACTGTCACCTCCCCACCTCACCTCCCCCTCCTCCACCTCCCTCCTCCCTCCCCTCTCACCTCCCCTCTTCCACTCCACGCTCACTGCTTCCCAATCTTCCTTCCCCTCCTCCCCTCTCCTGCCCTCTCATTCTCTGCATCCACTCTCACTCATTTCCCTATTCCGATCTTTTTGTTCTATTGTACAGGTTTGTGTGTGTGGGCGTGTGGGCGTGTAGGGTGTGTGGGTGGGTTGGGTGAGGTAGTTGTGGTGGGTGGGTGTGTGTGGTGGGTGTGGGTAGGTGGGGTTGGGTGGGAGGTAGTTGTGGGTGGGTGGTGGGTGGGAGGGTAAGGGTGGGTGTGGGTGGGGCAGGAGGTAGGTGGGGGGTGGGTGGGAGGGTGGGTGGGTGTGTGTGTGGTGGGTGTGGGTAGGTGGGGTTGGGTGGAGGTAGTTGTGGATGGGTGGGCGTGTGGATCATTTAGATTCGTAATAAAGATTCGTAGTGATGAGTATATTTACATTTAGTACCCTAACCTAACCTATCCTAACCTAACCTAACCTAACCTAACCTAACCTAACCTAACCAGACCTAACCTATCCTAACCTATCCTAATCTAACCTGACCTAACCTAAATTAATATATAAACGAAGAATGCATGATCGTCAAAACCCAGCGGCCGCGTGTGTCTGCCATACTGAGGTGGGTGAAGGGGTACCTCTTGCTGACCCCACGCTGACCTAAACACCTCCATGTGTAGTGCAAGTGGTTTGGTTGCCTCATCTGGGGTATACACACATATGTCGATCTTATACATATACAAATAATACCTCACTAGTCGGGAACAGGTGTAGCTACCATGGCGCCAAAACCAATTCAAGGTCACCTGGCCACACGGTGTTGAGGAGGACACTTGGCCACACAGTGTTGTGGTGGACACCTGGCCACACGGTGTTGAGGAGGAAAGTTGGGGACTGAAATTCTTAGTTGAAGGATAAACTTGTAAGTTTTCTCCCAGTACAGCAGCACCCGACCACTGGTGCTCCAGGTCACAACACGACAACCAGTACCTTAACACCCGACCACTGGTGCTCAGGTCACAACACGACCACCAGTACAGCAACACCGACTACTGGTGCTCCAGGTCATAACCACGACAACCAGTACAGCCCAGCACCCGACCACTGGTGCTCAGGTCTAACACGACAGCCAGTACCTTAACACCCGACCACTGGTGCTCCGGGTCACAACACGACAACCAGTACAGCAGCACCCGACCACTGCTGCTCCCAGGTCTAACACGACAACCAGTAGGCAACGACCACTGGTGCTCCAGGTCTAACACGACAACCAGTACAGCAGCACCCGACCACTGGTGCTCCAGGTCACAACACGACAACCAGTACAGCAACACCCGACCACTGGTGCTCCAGGTCACAACACGACAACCAGTACAGCAGCACCCGACCGCTGGTGCTCCAGGTCACAACACGACAACCAGTACAGCAGCACCCGACCACTGGTGCTCCAGGTCACAACACGACAACCAGTACAGCAGCACCCGACCGCTGGTGCTCCAGGTCACAACACGACAACCAGTACAGCAACACCCGACCACTGGTGCTCCAGGTCACAAGACGACAACCAGTACAGCAACACCCGACCACTGGTGCTCCAGGTCACAACACGACAACCAGTACAGCAACACCCGACCACTGGTGCTCCAGGTCACAACACGACAACCAGTACAGCAGCGCCCGACCACTGGTGCTCCAGGTCACAACACGACAACCAGTACAGCAGCACCCGACCACTGGTGCTCCAGGTCACAACACGACAACCAGTACAGCAGCGCCTGACCACTGGTGCTCCAGGCCAACACGACAACCAGTACAGCAGCACTCCGACCACTGGTGCTCCAGGTCACAACACGACAAATCTGGTACAGCAACACCTGACCACTGGTGCTCCAGGTCACAACACGACAACCAGTGCAGCAGCACTCCAGACCACTGGTGCTCCAGGTCACAACAACACGACAACCAGTACAGCAGCACCAGACTGCTGGTGCTCCAGGTCACAACACGACAACCAGTACAGCAACACCCGGACCACTGGTGCTCCAGGTCACAACACGACAAGACAACCAGTACAGCAGCACCCGACTGCTGGTGCCCAGGTCACAACACGACAACCAGTACAGGAGCACCAGACTGCTGGTGCTCCAGGTCACAACACGACAACTACTGAAAACGAATGATGCGCTGAACAGTTTTGCACATCTCAGATAAATGTGTGTGTGTGTGTGTGTGTGTGTGTGTGTGTTTGTGATAAATGGAAGGTTACAGTTTAAGTTTAATATCTCGGTGTATTTGGGCGACAGTAGTAAAGATGGCCGGTGTTAGGTAACGAGTGGCCGGTGTTAGGTAATGAGTGGCCGGTGTTAGGTAATGAGTGGCCGTATTGATGGTGGTGATAGAGTATTGTGGACCAAACGTAAAAACAATAAATACTTGTTTTGTACTTGTATCCATTTGCTGGGGGAAGTGGACTGATGTGGGCCATTCTGGTGTTGTAGAGAAAACAGAAAGAGATATCGAAGGCTAGAGAAATAGTAAGATAGAACACTAGACATTATTTATGTGGGGTTAAAGGCTACTCTTAATATTTATTGGGGAGTGTTCATTTGTATGTAGTTCCCAGGATGATATATTTCCTTTAGAGTCGAGAAGTATATATAACAGGATATTTGACCGGTAATTCAGACAGTTTATTCTAGAACATCTCTCTAACTGCTTCTGTTTTTGGAGCAATGGTCGGAATAGACTTTTATTATTATTAATATAAATTCTCCAGGGTTTAATCATAGAAAATTTATATAAACGAGGCAATAAAAGTAATTAAACTTCACTACGGCAACTAAGGTAAACAGAACATTCACCTGCTAATGAGTTGATATTATACACCTGGATGACGTGGGGTTATTTAAGTAATGCAGAATGATAAACTTCTAAACCCGATATATGAAAGATATTATGGCCCAAACTAACTTAATTTACTGTGAAATTTCATCTTTCTTTGATTCAGTATAATGTTACAGTGTACAGTGTGTTACTCATCGGTACAGTAAGTCACTCAAGGGTACAGTAGGTCACTCACGGGTACAGTAGGTCACTCACAGGTACAGTAGGTCACACACGGGTACAGTAGGTCACTCACGGGTACAGTAGGTCACTCATGGGTACAGTAGGTCACTCACGGGTACAGTAGGTCACTCACGGGTACAGTAGGTCACTCACGGGTACAGTAGGTCACTCACAGGTACAGAAGGTCACTCACGGGTATACTGACTTCGATACAAGGAAAGGGAGAAACAGACTATCAGATAAAACTGAAAGGGATGAGAGGGAGAGAGGGAGAGAGGGAGAGAGGGAGAGAGAGAGAGGGATGAGAGGGAGAGAGGGAGAGAGGGAGAGAGGGAGAGAGAGAGAGAGGGAGGGAGGGAGAGAGAGGGAGAGATAAACAGGAAGAGACAGAGAGATATACAACCCGATAAGAAAGACAAAATAAAAATGGACTTGATGCAAAATAAAAGAGAGAAAAAGATAAACAGACATACAAAGGAGAGATAAGAAATAGATAATTAAAATAGAAGATAGATAGACAAACGAAGGTTAAAGGAGAACACAAGAGACAAGAATAAAGTTGATTTTTGTTTCTTGTCAAAGGTCAACGTATAATGACAAGTGGGCAACTGCTTATGTTTCTTTTTCCCAGTTTCTGTCTTTCTTTGGCACTCTTTCTCGCTCTGTCTGTCTGTCTGTCAACCAGTCTTTCTAGTATTCCCCAGGTACACTGACTGTTGACTGGTGATCGTTGAATGCTGACTACTGACTGTTACCTGTTGAATTATCGACCTTTTGACTGTTCACCTGTTGACTGAATGTTGATTACTTACTGCTAACAAGGAACGGCTCACTGAGGACTGGTTTAATTGTCTATATCTCAATAACATAGGTAAACTTCTTCTGTAGACAGCAAGACCAAGAAATATTAATGTAAGAGGAGGAATCGATCTTAACAACTTACTTCCACAGTCACAAACCTTCCCTCTGTTTTTTTGTTTATTTAATTCTTCCAGCTGAGGGCGAGAGAAACCTTCTGAGTGCGTCGTGTCTCACTGCAATATCAAGTAATTTGTGCCACTATTTTCTGTGGCGTAGCTTTAATGAGCCTCTTGCGTACGTCCTCACGTTTCCAGTTAAGGGTAAAGTTAAATATACACACGATTATGAAGCTGGTCCAGGAGTTACGAGTATTCACACAGAGTCCTTTACCGTCTTGATAAATATTCAGTGATTTATTTTCATGCTGCTGTTGTGTGTTTATGAAGTCATAGAGCAGCCCTCACTTATCGTATCAGATCTTTAAGTTAGCATTAAGGAAAATATTGAATTACCATTATAAATATTTGGCCTTTGGGAATTTAGTGGAGTTTCTGTCCATAAGATTAATGAAACAAATTAAAAAAATATATATGTTTTTGTAGGGTTTTCCTTCGTTGTTCCTTCACTTGTTACTTGTGTATGCTTTCCATTATTGTCGTGTTTATAGAGAGTAATATTAACCCATCATGAATTAGATTTGTCACATGAAGAGATATTGAAAGACATTCTCACCTGGGTCCATCATGGCTCCTGGTTCACACACACACACACACACACACACACATACACACACACACACACACACACACACACTCACATCAATATCTCACTATGGTTCATCATACATCATGGACACGTGAGCAAAATAGGTAATTAATTATCACGTTGGGATCATGGTTATGGAAATATATTGTTAAATTATTATGACATTAATATATTTATCGTAGCTTGTGGATATATATAATACCCATATACATAAACACCTTTTGTAAAAATACTGAAAAAGGGTGAATCGTGAAACACCCATTGGCACATAGGGGGCCTACCTGCCTTGATGGTAGGATTTTTTGGTCATATGACTGGTGTATACCTTGCCTTCATTACGAAGCTTTTTTGAAACATTACTTTCCCACGTGTGAGGCCTGCAATGACGTTTACGGCCCCGTGATGGCCCAGCCTCGGGTTCACTCGCCTCACTTTCACTCACAACAAGTGCTGGGTCATCCACATATGACACACTTTGTGATAGAGAAAACTTACTGTGGTGGTAACTTGATATGTGAGTAAAGTTTCACGTCTCTATCTGCTGCCGTTTAGGAGCTATGGCTGGAACAGACAGACAGAGGCACTCATAAAGAAAGACCACCTTTTATTATTTAACAAAACACAGTGTCCAAGTTGTCATATATATATTAAAAGGTAAAGGTCAAACATTTAATAACCGAATCATTTTGTTCACATTAAATATTTAAACAATTAATTCTAGATGGTAGAAATTTATCAGGGTGATCCTGGCGACACGTGATGTTAATGTTTTTTTAAAAACACACAAGGGACTGTCTTATGGCATATACCATCAGTCTCTTGAAAATATATTAAGTCGTTTTGCGTCTGTCTGTCTGTCTGCCTGCCTGTCTGTCTGTCTGTCTGTCTGTCTCTCCGTTTCCTTCTCTCAAACTTCCACGAATATCAGTTTTCACCTCACGAGACATAATCTTGCTATTGATTCTTCTATAACTTATACACCAGGATTCCCAATAACACTCACTATCTATAATGACACTATCTATAATGACACTATCTATAATGACACTATCTATAATGACACTATCTATAATGACACTATCTATAATGACACTATCTATAATGACACTATCTATAATGACACTATCTATAATGACACTATCTATAATGACACTATCTATAATGACACTATCTATAATGACACTATCTGTAATGACACTATCTATAATGACACTATCTATAATGACACTCACTATCCTTGCAGCTCATTGGCTTAAAATAATATTCGACTAATTATTGTTCCAAAATAACTGAAGCAAAATTAACAATGTTCATTATAACGTGAAGATAACGGCTATTGTCCTCATTATAACGTGAAGATAACGGCTATTGTCCTCATTATAACGTGAGAACACTCCCTGTGGTTCTTGTGTGTGTGTGTGTGTGTGTGTGTGTGTGTGTGTGTGTGTGTGTGTGTGTGTGTGTGTTCTGGTATATGCTTTACCTGTGTATAGTACAGGTATTTTATGCTTGTTAATCCGATATAGCTGCGGCAGCCAACAATAACCTGCACTAGGGCGTCAACACTTTAACTAAAGACAATGTTATTTGCATGACACACAAGTGGACAAATTCCCCAAAGCTGCACCTAACGTTTTGTCATGAATTTAAGATGAGTTAGAATGAATATATTCGTCTTCCAGAGCTGCGGAAATAATGTAATATTTCACTCATTGTTGAGAGCACATTTGCATATAAGAGAAGCATTAATAATTTAGAATTCATTTTCTCCTCGGAGTGCGCAGGGATTGTGTTGTTCCGACCATGAAAAGAGCGCCAGTGCAGGCAGAAGGCGGGCGAAAGATTCCTTTGATGTACCGCCCATAAAAGAGTCATTGTGAGGTGCAGATGAACGCCAGCTGCTATTGTTGGTATTATAAAAACTTCTCCAGCAGACATGGCCGAACATTCATCTGACATAGCTTCTATAAATTTCACGGTGGTAGTGATTAGCTATCAGCACTCTCACAGGGGAAGCTCCAGGTGTGTTGGTTACTCGTGGTGGGAGCGTGTGTTAAGGACTTTGGTAGCAGTTCCATACACCCTGAGGCTTGTAGAGTGACGAATACCTGTACAGTATATATCAGTGTCATAAGAACTATACCCAGCCTTGTGATGGTGAGAGTGATCCTGCTACCACCACACACACACACACACACACACACACACACACACACTTAAAACCCACACCTGAGGCTCGCATACACGTGAATCATGGCCGTATGTACTTAGTAAGAATGAACGAACAAAACACACTACCAACCACGCTCAGACAAATCATTTCCAAGGTATATACAGTGCAGTAGGACTCAGTATAAACCATCGGTAAAATATAGTTTGGATACCTAACCTAACCTAACCTAACCTAATCTAACCTAACCTAATCTAACCTAACCTAATCTAACCTAACCTAACCTAACCTAACCTAACCTAACCTAACCTAATCTAACCTAACCTAACCTTCTTCTGAGCAGTTTACAGTGAAATGGCAATATGACCCAATATTTGAATTAGTTAATACTGAACTCATTGTTTCTATCATAATACAATGAGAACATCATCTAGTGAAGCTCTCTACAACCTCTTACTCTTCATTATAAAACTTTCTTACTTAATGTATCGTTAACAGTAAATAATTCCACTTAATATTCATGCACAATAATTAACTGAATAAATTATCTAAACTGTCCTACTTGTAATAAAAAACTCTAATATGTTTTTCTCTTGGTATAAAATAATTCCCAAACTATCCTACATTAAGCACATGAGTTATTTAACATTACTCAATACTCTATAACCTGTTCAGTGTGACTTAGGAAGAGGTTTTAGGAATACCACAGACAATAAACTGGACTGAAGATTAATCAAAAACAATAACATATAATATACCACGTTTAATGGTATTATTTATAATGTATAAAATATATTCACCTGTTAAGATGGAACTTGATATTTCTGGCTAACTTGAGTTTATAGAATAACTTAAATATGAGACCATGGACGATAAATTATGGTATATGAGGGCTGTCACTAGTCACACGTATAATTTCGGAACATATTGACCCCCACCTGCACTGATAGTTGTTTTAGCTACTGTACAATGTCATATAATTATAAACGGTGTCCTCGTGAACTATTTAGCTTAATGATAATTAGTTTTGAATTATTTATACTTTTAAGACTTGATGAAGAAGCGTTAGAGATTTAATTGATTTGAGGATGAAATAACCCAATAATTGTGTTGTAAACGGTGACGTGTCCTCTAGTTTATTGGAAAAAGATTAGAAAGAGGGAGGTAACAGAAAGAGGGAGGTAATAGAAAGAGGAGGTAACAGAAGAGGTAACAGAAAGTGCTATGGGTGGTGTTCCGCACGCCCAATAACAGCCCTCTACCTGTGCTATGGGTGGTGTTCCGCACGCCCTGCCTCTACCTGTGCTATGGGTGGTGTTCCGCACGTAACAGCCTCTACCTGTGTGGGTGGTGTTCCGCGCGTCCTGATAACAGCCTCTACCTGTGCTATGGGTGGTGTTCCGCATAACGTGTGGGTGGTGTTCCGCACGCCCTAACAGCCTCTACCTGTGCTATGGGTGGGTGTTCCGCGCGTCCTGATAACAGCCTCTACCTGTGTTATGGGTGGTGTTCCGCGCGTCCTGATAACAGCCTCTACCTGTGCTATGGGTGGTGTTCCGCACGCCTTGATAACAGCCTCTACCTGTGCTATGGGTGGTGTTCCGCACGCCCTAATAACAGCCTCTACCTGTGCTATGGGTGGTGTTCCGCACGCCTTGATAACAGCCTCTACCTGTGCTATGGGTGGTGTTCCGCACGCCTTGATAACAGCCTCTACCTGTGCTATGGGTGGTGTTCCGCACGCCCTAATAAATTACGAGTCTAGCCACTAAGTCAAGAGGAATATATCTGCATTATCTATCTTATCACATAATGTGGTAAGTCGTTTACCTATGAGTTATCTAGTACATTTAAAATGCGTAAGTGTCTTTCTTTGTCATAATAAATTGTTGATTCTAATTTTGTTCTGGATTCAGGGTTTCTTCAGCGTATAATACTACCCCCAGATTCTTAACGAGTTAATGTATTTTTCAGTATATATTCATAAACCCTCTTACCTCGCTTCATTTAGTTTATAAATTAACTTTCCTAAATTCCCCAATGTTAGACTGCACTCAGATGTCGACACGTCTTATTAATTATGTACTGTACCAATACTGGATTATATTCTGCTTATCTGCTTCTCTTCTCATGTTGAAACATCCTTGTGAACTTGGAATGAGTTTGTTTATGCTTTAAATTACTGATTTACCTTTTAAAACGTATTCATCTATAAACACTTAATACAGTTTTGCTCTATATCTAACGTCATATTACTGTACTTCTCTCTCCATAAGTACATCACGTTAATAGATTTTCTTTCTAAAACTGCATAAGTTCCCCACCTCATAAATATCTGTTACTAATACATTTTTTATAGCAAAATCCAACGAACCTTAATATGCAAATTATTATTTAGATATTTTCGGCAACACGGCAGGTGACTGGGGCCTCTCCCTCCCACGGGCTCCCTATATAATGATTGATAGTGGCCACCTAGCGGGAGTAGAAGCACTTTCTAACCCCACTTATATGTTAACTCCTATGATTGATATCCTTTCAGTATTCTAGGAAACTCTCCAACCGAAATGCCAAGACTGACACCGCAAAACCAAACCTACTGTGTGTGTGTGAACTATCTCCGCAAATAGTTATTATTATTATTATTATTATTATTATTATTATTATTATTATTATTATTATTATTATTATTATTATTATTATTATTATTATTATTATTATTATTAATCATCAACAGTGGACTGAAATCTACCTATTAATGCAGTGTCCTGTGAAACGGGTGAAATTTCGTGAATTATTGGTTGTAATTCTTTGATGTGTAGAGAGCAAAGCTTGACTCACACTCACCTGGAAACAATGTAATTTGCATGCTGCCAGCGTCATCATGCAGCAGTAATTTCTCTCTTTCAAAATATCATATTATTTATTTTTTTTTAGTGTACAGAAGTGATTACGTGAAGGTGAATTAGTTTTCAGATGTGATTCTTGTTAGTATCTCCAGCGATACTGTTACAACTTATGAGTAGTGATGACTTAAAGCAACATAACCCTACCTTGAAACTAATCCCTAAAAGTGCACTGTTTTCCCTAAATAGAATCTTTCTAGTGACACATTATCCAACCATCACAACTGCAATGATTTTTGATTTAATAAGCCAGAGTGAGGGCCCGACCCGTGACCCAAGAGTGAGGGCCCGACCCGTGACCCCAAGAGTGAGGGCCCGACCCGTGACCCAAGAGTGAGGGTCCGACCCGTGACCCCAAGAGTGAGGGCCCGACCCGTGACCCAAGTGAGGCTGACCCGTGACCCCAAAGTGAGGCCCGACCCGTGACCCAGAGTGAGGGCCCGACCCGTGACCCCCAAGAGTGAGGCCGACCCAGCTGACCCCCCAGAGTGAGGGCCGACCCGTGATGTTTCGTGAGGCCGACCCGTGACCCCAAGTGAGGCTGACCCGTGACCCCCAAGAGTGAGGCCCGACCCGTGACCCAAGTGAGGCCGACCCGTGGCCCCAGGTGAGGGCCCGACCCGTGACCCCAAAGTGAGGGCCCGACCCGTGAGCCCCCAAGTGAGGGCCGACCAGCTGACCCAAGGTGAGGGCCGACCCGTGACTGGGTGAGGCCGACCCGTGACCCCAAGAGTGAGGCCGACCGTGACCCAGGTGAGGCCCGACCCGTGACCCCCAAGTGAGGCCCGACCCGTGACCCCAGAGTGAGGCCCGACCCGTGACTAGAGTGAGGCCGACCCGTGACCCAGAGTGAGGCCCGGCCCGTGACCCCAGGTGAGGCCGACCCGTGACCCCAGGTGAGGGCCCGACCCGTGACCCCAGAGTGAGGGCCGACCCGTGACAAGGTGAGGCCCGACCCGTGACCCCCAAGGTGAGGCCGACCCGTGACCCCAGAGTGAGGGGCCGACCCGTGACCCAGAGTGGGGGCCCGACCCGTGACCCCCCAGGTGGTGACCCGTGACCCCAGAGTGGGGAGCCCGACCCGTGACCCAAGAGTGAGGGCCCGACCCGTGACCCCAAGAGTGAGGGCCCGACCCGTGACCCCAAGAGTGAGGGCCCGACCCGTGACCCCAAGAGTGAGGGCCCGACCCGTGACCCCAAGAGTGAGGGCCCGACCCGTGACCCAAGAGTGAGGGCCCGACCCGTGACCCAAGGCAGACTCTCACGATCCAAGTAAAAATGTTCCACTTCTCTTGGAAGATGTTTCTTGTAAAATAAAACTTTCTGCCATTAGAGTAGCACATTATGCAGTAGTTTTTGCCTAAGTCACGGCAGGAGTGAAGCCGGTGTGCGCGGGAGTGGGGGAGCAGGAGGCCGCGATCCTGACTGGTTAAGGCGGCCTCAGTGCTCGGCTAACACCCGTGTGAGTGAGGTGTGCCACGCGTGTTGTCTGTCTGGGGTGTTTCTCCTGATACACACACACACCCAGCACCGCACCACACCTAGTGTTGTGTGGTGGTCCTTCATCTGTGATCTACAGTGTAAGCTTCCGTGTGTAACGATGTACTGTATGTGAATCTAATTGAAAAGGCGAATGTTTCTGTTTGAGACAGCCAGTCATAGTGAGTGTATGTCTTCCATTAAGATCTGAGAGAGGGAAGCTTTTCGATATATAGATATATAGTGATATTTAAGAGTGTAAAATTTCATAAAGCAACCAAGGGATGAATCAAAAGTACCAGTGAAAGAACTATGGAAGAAAATGAGTGAACCCTTATCACCAGTAGTGGTGTAATATAAGGCTGACCTACACACTACGGTCCACTGAAGGGAATCATTCACTCATTATCACACGTATGGTGTCATTAGTGATGCTGGAACTAATGAGGCGTGGAGGCCGTGCTAATTATCCTCGTGTAAACACCGAACAACGAAACTATCAACCCCCATCATTATAGTTATATTACGATAACTTTGATGTACAAACGACCTAGTAAATAGAATCAAACTTTTTTATAATCTGTAAAAATATAAAAATCAAGAAAGTAGAATATAGTCATTTTTCTATACACAGTGACACGATACAGTGATTCTCTTGTTATCATTACAAAGGATAATTTGTATAGAAAATTATGAATACATAAAATAATTAAAAAAGCCGAATAAAATATTAGTCTTTGAAAAGTGACCCAGAAAAATGAGTTAAAACCTCTTTTTAAGGAGTGTAGAGGGACATTAAATGATTCATATACTATCAAGAAAAGTACTTCTATTTTTACCATTTGTGAAATATAATATAAAATAATTTAGCCAAGTACATGACCAGAATGATGTACCCACTGTAACATTACACAGTGGAAAATAGTAAACAGAAACGTAAATACACAAACGTCTTGGAAGAGGGACTCAGTTCATCTCACCAATAACATGTGATATATATAATAACTCACCAAACAAGAGGAAAGTGAACAAAACAATTCCATCTTTAAAAAAAGTAAGATATACAAAACTTATCATCTCCACAATATTCTGGACACGATTCCTTACCATTTTCAGATAGATGAATGAATGTTATTTACATACCAACCCAATAAATTAATTCATGCGTGGAGAGCAAAGTGTGATGAATTTTTTTTTTATACACAACTCTGAAAGTGTGACGAAGGTGACTCTTATCACTCGCCGGAGGTAATATTTGATGATTTTCAAAAAGTATTCAAATTACCTTTCCTGGAGAGTCTCGGGTGATATATCCCCTGTGCAAGACGTGCCAGAGAGGAAAATAGAATCTTACCATCTCCCAGAAATAACACAAGATAAAATATTTTGATATATCGAAGAAAAAAAAGTGAATCGAACATTTGCATTTATAGATAACATATGGTCTTATCTTCGCCGATAGAAGGTAAAGCCAGTTATTGGAAACTAGTGAGGAAAATACATCACATCTTATCACCTTAGAATTAGTAATTTTGATGAACATGACAACACGGGATAGTGAACTACTTCGTATTATCACCCGTATAAGGTCCTTCAACCCCCTAAAACTTTGAAACTAAAGAGAAGAGAAAAACAGAAACTAACTATTTTTATCACCTGTGAACAATAGCACATCGGTAACTGTGTTGTACATAAACAAGAACAGAGTAAAATATATCGTGTGAAAAATAGTATGAAATAATTTAGTTACATATAGCGATAATATGTACCACTTGTGAACCTACAGCAAACTTATCAGTGATTACTTTGGTGAATACTTATGATCATTAACTCATTAAATTTATTAGTCTTGAAGCCACCGACATAACTGGATTAAAAGGTGTTTATAACCGAAGGAAAATAAGTGGGTTGTTACGTGGTACTTGACGTCCCCTGGTGGTGAGTGATGCTCCTGTTCCTTCACGTCAAGTACAAGATAATGTTATCAGAGCCACCAGGGAGATACTGTTAACCCTTATCACCCGTAGAGAGTAATTAACAACATTAATGTGCGAGTGGATACCAGTGTTGGTCTCAAGGGGGAAGGAAGCCCTGGAGGGTGGAGGGGTGGTAGTGATGAGAAGAGGGGGGGCGTGGTGGTGGTGGTGGACCAGACTGGCCGTGGTGATGGCGATCAAGGCGATATGGTGTGGTGGCGAGACATTGGATAGTCCTCCTCGCCCCCGCCACCAGCTCTCCTCTCCCTCCCTCGCCAACGACATACTCGCCCGTTATCCTGGCCAGGACGACTACGTCAGTAAGTGAACTATTTCCCACTATAGAAATTGATTTTAATTTGAGTCATTCCTCATTTGGGGAGGTCAATTTTTCCACTTACAGAGGACATGTTTGAGTTCATTTCAGGAAATTTCTCAGTTGAGTAGTTTTTTAGTGTGAGACTTTGATTTTCTATTTAAGTAATCTCTTTTATCTGAGGGGTGGGGAGGTGGGTGGGTGGTGATGTTCCGCTGGGTAATGATGATGGCATGAGTAGCAGACGTCGTCCCAAATACCACATTCAGCTCAACAACCCATTAGGATAATTGAGTTTTCTCCCGGATCATTTTCCTATTTTGAATCATTACAGTTGTCAAGGGTTATTTTCCATGGTATTAATTTAGTTGGTTTTGGCTCATTAACAATTAAATGACAACGATTTCTATAAGTGTTGACCATAATATCTGGACCTTATTACAGATACCTATTAAATTTTATAGTTTCGTTAGTTTCATTTCCCATTTGGATAATTGGGTTAATATTTGGGTCATTTCCCTATTTCTATAATGGGTTCTCTACTCTCAGGTCTAGACACAGTTGGCTATTGAAGGAGTTAAATTTATGTTTTTGTATGAATTATGAGTTCGATCAAAATAGTTGACCTATAGTGACACGTAGATTCATATTGGTTACGTTCCTCGTCCAGTCTACAAAACAGTCAAATTGTAAGTGCTTGTATCCACTCACTTAGGAGCAACATTTAGACTTTTCGGGATACTTTTGGTCATAAGTGTGATATAAATAAGGAGATTCTAAATAAAGAATCGATTTACTCATATCATTGTCCTAACTGTTAGTTTGGTATAATCTATAATATAAATCTGCCTTTACGAGCTATTACCCAATTTAATATACGAGGCACGTGGTTATAGTTGACATTGTTCACTACTGAGGGAATTTTTGTCGTAGATGTATGTTAAAGATTTTACCTGGATATTTATGAAAACATTATCCCAAGATTTATATGAAGTGAAGTGTGTAAGTGTGAGTGGAATTTTTTTTTATACTGTCTCAGGGTATTGTACGAGCCTCATAGTGAATTAGGTTGGTGACATAGGTTGAGAGAGAGAGAGAGAGAGAGAGAGAGAGAGAGAGAGCGAGAGAGAGAGAGAGCGAGAGAGAGAGAGAGAGAGAGACAAGTATGTGACATAGATTGTGAAATTAAGCTGTAGAGGATAACTAATCTTATAATACCATTGCTGTGTACAAATCCATCATGGCATCAAGCACAAGAACCAAAACTCCTTAGCGAAAAATAATTAATACTTTTAACAATGAAAATACACCTACATAAAAGTTACATTATTGCCACATACTATTGTAGACTAAATTTACTATACTACTTTGTATTTAACTGGGAAATATTGTAAAAAAAAAAAATCCGGGAAGCTTAAAAAGAAAAAATTGATATGAAAAATGGAAAGCTAGAGACTTGAAGTATTTTTAATTGTTAGTTATCAGAGTTATTCTATAGTTTTGACATTTTATCAGTTGTGGAGTCAGAGTAGCAGTAAAAAGAGGCAGGTCGACTGTGATTTATCCCGGGGTCAACATCACTCCAAAACCCTGATAACTTGTTGCTAGTGACGTATATCAAAGTTGTTTTTGAAAGCTGAACCATTAGATAAATAGTCTGTCACAGCTCTTATGTTTGTGTGTGTGTGTGTGTGTGTTACTGTGTGCGTTTGTATGTTACTGTGTGTGTATGTGTGTTCGTGTGAGTGATTGTGTGTTAGTGTGTGTGTGTGTGTGTGTGTGTGTGTATTACTGTGAGTGTTTGTCTGCTGGTGTGTGTGTTTGTGTGTTTTACTGTCATAGTGTTTGTATGTACAGAGACTTACAAACACACGTATGAAACCTCGATTACAGAAAATGTTTTAAATACCATTAGCACCAACCCAACACATTGTCTCTATAAACTGGTAACTGTTGACTCTTTGTTGAAATTTGATACCAATTACTTTTATCATAGAGAGGAGAGAGTGTTGGAGGGTGGAGGGAGTGTTGGAGGGTGGAGGGAGTGTTGGAGGGTGGAGGGAGTGTTGGAGGGAGTGTTGGAGGGGTGGAGGAGTGTTGGAGGTGGAGGGTGTGTTGGAGGTGGAGGGGTTGGAGGGTGAGGGGTGTTGGAGGGTGGTGGGGGAGTGTTGGAGGTGGAGGTGTTGGAGGTTGGAGGGTGGAGGGGTGTTGGAGGGTGGAGGGAGGTTGAGGAGTTGGAGGTGGAGGGAGTGGGAGGGTGGGGAGAGGGAGTGTTGGAGGGAGTGTTGGAGGGTGGAGGGAGGTGGAGGTTTGGAGGGGGTGGAGGGAGGTGCTGGAGGAGAGTGTGGAGGGTGGAGGGAGTGTTGGGGGTGGAGGAAACCATGGAAACTGGAGGGTCCCTTGGAGTCTTGGAGGTGAAGGTGGAGAGGACGAAACACCTGTTGTGGAGCAGTGTGGAGGCTACCCCGGCCAGGACTACCTTAGGACTACCTATCTCAGGACTACGTGCCTCAGGACTACGTATCTCAGGACTACCTCAGGACTACCTAGCTCAGGACTACCTATCTCAGGACTAGCTCAGGACTACCTAGCTCAGGACTACCTCACGACTACCTAGCTCAGGACTACCTCAGGACTACCTACCTCAGGACTACGTACCTCAGGACTACGTACCTCAGGACTACGTACCTCAGGACTACCTACCTCAGGACTACATCAGTAGACTACCTTCAGTAATTGATTCTTTGTGGGACATTTTCCATTTCATTATTTTGGGAGGAGTTAATTACCAAACCCTAGTGGACATTTTGGTTAATTTATTTTGGTTAATTTATTTTGGTTCATTTATTTTGGTTAATTTATTTGGGTTAATTTATTTTGGTTAATTTATTTGGGTTAATTTATTTGGGTTAATTTATTTGGGTTGATTTATTTGGGTTAATTGACATTTTAGTAATTAAGTCAGTTTCAGGGATTTCCCATTTTAGGTAATTTTAGGGGTAAATTTTATGTTAAGTTGGGGGGTGGGGGGTTAGGTTAGGTTAGGTTAGGTTAGGTTAGGTTAGGGTAGGTTAGGGTAGGTTAGGGTAGGTTAGGGTAGGTTAGGGTAGGTTAGGTTAGGGTAGGTTAGGTTAGGTTAGGTTAGGGTAGGTTAGGTTAGGTTAGTGTCTCAAATATATTCCTGTTAACGTTCTTACCATTATTATTTACTGCATTAAACACAGCTCAAGTTGATGTTGTTGTGGTTCAAGTTCCTATTGTAAAAAAAAATAGGTTTTATTTGAGGTCACCGCCCATTACAGTAATTGGATTTGCTTTGCGTTTCTAAGTGCATTTACGTGCTTTCGTGTGTGTACGTGTAATGTGTTTAACAGCAATTTACTGAAATATGTAGGGAAATGCAGTTCTTTTATGCTTTTATTATGATAGTGAGAAAAAAAAGACCATTGGTTACCTCAACTCGTGTGTGTGGTATTGTACAAAAATACCCACATGGTTTTTATTTGGATCATAAACTTTAAAATATGTCAGAAATACATTATTGAAATCTCCCGTACGCTGGAAATTTTTTTATTTATTTTATTGTAAGATAAATATATTTGCTCACTTAGACTCAACATCAGTGTATGGTAAGTCAATAATTACCCAGGAACGTCTAATTAATTCCTTATCACCTGTGGAAACTATTACGTTATAATTGTGAGAGGTATTATGTTACTCGTATACATGTAACAACGGGTGGAGGGAGTGTTGGAGGGTGGAGGGAGTGTTGGAGGGTAGAGGGAGTGTTGGAGGGTAGAGGGAGTGTTGGAGGGTAGAGGGAGTGTTGGAGGGTAGAGGGAGTGTTGGAGGGTAGAGGGAGTGTTGGAGGGTGGAGGGAGTGTTGGAGGGTGGAGGGAGTGTTGGAGGGTGGAGGGAGTGTTGGAGATTTAATAAAATGTTGGAGGTGGGATGAGTGTTTGAAGGAGAATGGCGATCAGAGTGAGGTGGTGTGGTGGTGAGGCCCCGATCTCTCCCTTCTCCTCGCCCTCGCCACCAGATCTCCTCCTTCTTCGCCTCCTCTCTCGCCTATGCCACACTCACCGGCGACCTCAGCCAGTAAAGCCTCGCCAATAAGCGACCCTTCATCCACATTACCCATGTAAATAATTACGTTAGATTAATGGGTCTTTTGAGGGACGGAGGTTAATTCCCATTATATTAATTAGGTTCCTTCTTGGGTCATTTCACATTCGATTAATTGCTCGTAATGGGGGTAATTTTCTAATTTCATTTGAGCCTTTTTTTGGTTCATTGGCCACTTGAATATTTGGTATTATTTTTCATCTTTTCTTATTTGGGATTATATAGTAAAGGTGGGATAAATTCTCCATTATTTTCCTTCGTTTTGGGTCAGTTTCTGTTGCAGTAATTATTTGTATTATTTACCATTCATCTACATACACTGTACAACTTACCTATAGCGTCTGTATAACACTATGTAGCTTATATACGATATCTACCTTGTCTCGGGTCAAGCTCATCAACAATAAAGGTCACTTAAAGGTCAAATAATAAATCTTTTCATTCTTACTGAAATATCACCCAATAAAACGACTGGTGGATTCTAGCGTCTGATCACGTATGGTAAAATGTTTAATGTTCTCAGTGAAGAGTTGCTGTAGAAATTTAAAATATATTCCAACTGAGGTTACGTAGACTGCTGTAGGTCAGTTCACGATGAAATACTCAACTGTAGTTACTTTAGTACTATCAACTTTAGTTAGTGTATTTGTTGTACTTGTTCATCATGAGTGCCATTCTAGCCTTAGGGGGTAAAGAAATGATGATAAATTGATTTTGACTGTTGAACAATTCTTTGACGTGGTTCTCTTCTGACGATATAGACTTCAGTTAATTACCGTCAAATTAACAGTTAGAAAGTACTTTAGAGAAAAGTTTACAAAGCGAAACTGTGAGATCAATTATTAGTAGGACAGCCAAGTTTTCTCTTTTCAGCTCCAATTTGGTTAACTACTCGGGGACTTGTGGTGTTTTAGATGGAAGTTCCCCAAACAACTTTTAGTGAAGAATCGCTTCTTATTATAGATGTGACGGGATGATGAGACCTCAACCACGATGGCTACTGTGTGTGTGTGTGTGTGTCTGTGTGTGTGTGTGTGTGCGTGCGTGCGTGAGGCAACTTACGGAGTTACTAAGTATTTTTTATAATGCTGACTAAAAATGTCCATCTAAGGTATATAAGATTGCTTTAATGGAATTGAAAACTTCACGGATCTTACATTAATCCGGAAATATTTGCGTTACACATGTTTTTTTATTTCACCATTCTTCCTTTAGATCGCGAATTTTGCTTTGAACCATTGCTTTCCTGGGGTAGGTATCAATTTTGGTCTGAGACTAAAGATTGTTCTGCCAGTTATTGAAGGCATTACCTTTACCATTAACGAGTACGTCGATTGCCGGGTCACTTTCATCAAACCAGTCCTGGAGTATTCTTTCGATCTGGTCAAGGTTCTCTCTACAGGTTTTTGTCATAACAGTGTTGAGAATATCCCATTATGCACTGGGATTTGTGTTAATTGCTGTTGGGTTACATATCAGCTCATGTTCCAGCTTCTCTCTGAAAGTAGATGCTACCGCTGGATCCTCCCTATGCTTAGTGTTAAAACCTCTTCTGGAGTATAACCACAAAACATTGGTAAACACACACACACACACACACACACACACACACACACACACACACACACACACACACACACACACACACACACACCACACACACACACACACACACACACACGTGCCATCCTGAAGAGGGAAGATAGTGGTTAGAGCGATGCTGGTGATGATTGTATGATTAAACATGATATGAGACGCTGGGGTAGTACCTCCTCCTTGCCTCATCACCAGCTGCTGTCGCCCCGCCACCAGTCCTCCTCGCCCTCACACCAACCTCCCTCCCCGCCTCCTGCCACCAACTCTCCTCCTCGCCCTCGCCACCAACTGTTATCACCCTCGCCACCAGCTCTCCTCCTCGCCCTCACCACCAGCTGTTATCGCCCTCGCCACCAACTCTCCTCCTCGCCCTCAACAACGATATACTCGCCTCTCAACTCGCCCTAGACCAATACTGCATGTTTTCCTCGGTAAACTTCCCATTTTACTAATTGGGTTATTTTCGTTATTTACCATTTATGTAATTAAGTTTCTTTTGGGTCATTAATCATTTGAATACTAACGAAGAATTAGTTAAAAGCTCCTCCCCCTTTCCCCGGCCTCAACAATCTAGTAATCCTGTTTCCCATTTCAGTAATTGAATTTATTCCGGTTCAGGTCCTAGTGCAGTAAATGACTTTATTTTATTTTAGTTTATAGTTAAATATTTTTTCCTATGAGCCAATTCTTATCTATATAATCATGTGTATTTTTTTTATCATTTGTGGTTTGGATAATTAGGTTCCTAATGCGTCGTTCCCAGTTAAAATAGATACTTTTGTAACATATTTGATTGACACAGCCGTAGGCACTGATGTCTGGACACTACTGGGGAGGGACTGTCGTTTAATAAAGGGGCAGATTATGCCAGATTTTTTCGAGAAATCATTACAAACTGGAGGAAAACACCGATCATAGGTACACATAATCCTTAAGGCATAATAATTGGATTTAGAAGTTATGCCACGAAATCGGGCATCAGGATGACCTTATAAATCTAGGTCAAGTTCATGAGCCTCAAAAACGTTAAATATTTCAAAAATATTTATGAATTTATTATTGTTGTTACCTGACATAAGCGTCACCTTCGGTACCATAACTACTATTAGCAAAAACAAATTATTTAGCAAAGTTCCCAGAGACTTGTGGGAGGAATGACCAGCAGTTGTAAGGTTAGGTCAGGTCAGGTTAGTTATCATCTGTTTGATGGTAGTAGCTACCTCATCCAGGGATGGAGGATAGCTGAGGTGGGTCAGCTCTGGATGCTGGGGGACCTGCTGGGTAGTCAGGACATCCACATCGGTGTTCGGTTGAGCAACAAATGCTTGTGCTATTTCCAGCGCTGACAGATGGCGTCTTCGTCTATAATTTAGCGAGTTACCGTCTGATGAGTGTAGGGGTGGGGCACGCCCATGAGTATTTGGGCCATATATTGTTTAATGGAATTGAAAAACTCTCACATCTTGAGTTTCCGCGAATTTTACCAATTTCACACGCTATACTTCCCCACCAGTCGTCCATTAGATTGCGATATTTTTGCTGGACCGCCGCATTCTTTTCGTGGAAGGTATCAGCTTTGGTCCGAGACTTGGGGTTGTTCTGCCAGTCAGTGAGAGCAGCACGTTTACTATTGACGAGTATTTCCATTTCTAGGTCGTTTTCACCACACACACACACACACACTCTCTCTCTCTCTCTCTCTCTCTCTCTCTCTCTCTCTCTCTCTCTGCCGATATAAATTCATGAAAATTGATAATGAGAAATCAGTGTTATAATGGATTGAAATTTTATAAAATTTATTGGCATACAATTTTAAATGTAACAATAACCCACAAACCTAATAAGCTTAAAATTAACCTAAACCCAACAAAGAGATAATGAATGAACAGGACAATGAATGAACAGTACAATGAATGAACAGTACAATGAATGAACGAGCCAATGAATGAACAGTACAATGAATGAACAGTACAATGAATGAACGAGCCAATGAATGAACGAGCCAATGAATGAACAGTACAATGAATGAACAGTACAATGAATGAACGAGCCAATGAATGAACAGTACAATGAATGAACAGTACAATGAATAAACGAGACAATGAATGAACAGTACAATGAATGAGCAGTACAATGAATAAACAAAACAATGAATGAACAGTACAATGAATGAACTACACAAGCCATCACAGTACTGCAGATGACTCGACTCAGATGGTACACTGAATACGTGTCTGTGTTAAGACCCCTAACAGCATTTCAGCCGACAGTTGTGAATAGCAGCAGAGAGACCGTCCTGTTCCTCGATGAGTTTGTGCACAGAATATTATTTAGGAGACAATATGTTGCTACCCAGAGTTAACCACAACTCGGGAATAGAACAGAATATGGTTAGTGGTTTGACTAGACGGACAGTATGTTGTCTTGTGCTTAGATAACTTTAGAACTTTATGTAGTACAGTAGACACGTTTCTCAATCGACGCCTTTAACGTGTTTTTCGTTTTAATTAATCACCGAATTAAATAACATCAACATAAAAATCACATGGTAGGTAATTTAATTTTTGCAATAAATAAACAATAATATAAGTAGCACACAAACAAATACAATATAAATATAATTCAGTAATCAAAGTAACGTAACGTAACGATCATCAGGTAGCTGCCGTATGTTACTTAAGCTCGCCACGTGAAGGGAAGAAAAGTGACGCGGCTCTTGTGGAGAGGTTTGGTGCGTCTTTCTGAGGTAAAACTGCAAGTATTTTAGGTCATTTGTTCAACTACCGTCGTTTATAATGGTTAACTGGCACAAGAACAATTAAAAAAAATTGACCTCAGATTGGCAGGCTCGTTATGTTTACTCGACATAATTATGAAGGTACTTTTAGTGCCGCGAAGAATAGTTTACCTTGTATATAAGTTTTTTACTAAACAATTAATTAACATTACGTAAATCCAGTGACAGATCGTAGATAATTTTCACTTTTATTAAAATATCTGATATGAATTAAATACATCCGCTTGTTGATAAATAATACACAATTAAAATAAGGTTAAAAACAATCATGGATGAAATTTTGTTCTTGGATTATAAACGGTTTATATTTTAGCATAATCACATAAGTCGTTCGTTTTATTATATAATTCTTTGTTTACATAAGAACTAACCTGGATATATACAAACGATTTTTTTATAAGTATACCGAATATTCCTTTACTTATTATGTGTCTGGTATATTCTGGATTTTTTTTTAGATAAGTTTGACAATTGTGTATTTTCAGAAGGCCGAGAGTAGTATATGAACATCTATCTATCTATCTATCTATCTATCTATCTATCTATCTATCTATCTATCTATCTATCTATCTATCTATCTATCTATCTATCTAGCTATCTATCTATTTCCTGATGTAGTTTAGAGTCTTTCTTGGCTTCTCATCCAGTGTTGGTGGTGGTCAGTGTACGGCGGACCCTGGGTGTGTCAGGTCACCATTAACTGCTGAGCCCTGGTTGTCACTCTCCAACAGTTGTTTCGAGTTGAAAATGTCGCTTTATGTATGTCAGTTGTGGGTTGATCGTCAGGTTCTGCCCTGGGAGGATGTTGATAACTCCTGGTGAGGAGGAGGGGTCAACAGTCTGGCCCTGGAGCTGCCCAGAAGAAGGTCTTCACTGTATGGGGCTGAGGACGAAGTGTGTGTGTGTGTGTGTGCAGTAAGCATTCTTTAACATTACTATCGGGGGAAGGGATCCGGTTTTTGTGAAATTTCTGTTTCCCGACTGTTTACCGGCAGTGTTCCCCGGCAGTGTTCCCCGGCAGTGTTCCCCAGCAGTGTTTCCCAGCAGTGTTTCCAACAGTGTTCCCCAGCAGTGTTCCCCAGCAGTGTTCCCGCTTAGTGTTCCCCAGCAGTGTTCCCCCGGCAGTGTTCCCCGGCAGTGTTCCCCGGCAGTGTTTCCCGGCAGTGTTCCCCGGCAGTGTTCCCCGGCAGTGTTCCCCGGCAGTGTTACCCGGGGCAGGAAACATAGTAAGGTCTCCTTTAACTGAGTTACGAGATGTAGGGCGGCGAGTGAGACAGTGACTCATGGCTGATCGTCCAGTTATCTATACACACACACACATCAACCTTAACTTCAATCTTACAATATATGTTATATATACCTCCTGGGATGATAATGGAAGCATAATGTGTTATCTAATGGTAGACCCTGCTGCCATATGTGACCAAGTCCCAGGTTGATGATCTGACTTTCTGCCTCATTTACACACAATTGTAGGGTCTCAATTGTTTCTCTTACCTAACAACACAACATATAGTTTCTCACTAATGATTTGTTTTTTATTTTTGTATTTATATGCCGAGAAGTACACACGTGTTTGAACTCTGGTCGTACGTGATACTTATTAGGAAGTCGATCCTTGTGCGATTCACTTGCATGTTCTGAATACTGTTGCTATTTATCATTTTCTCCCCAGGAACGTCAGCCAAGAACGAGAGAAGTTTACTAATGAATTGTGTAATACTTGAGTACAGCGAAAACGTGTTATGATATTCTAATAATGGATAAAATATTACTCTCTCTCTCTCTCTCTCTTTCGTTTGTATAAGCTATGAGAGGCCGCGTGAGACAGGGCGGTGCTCTGCAGAATAACTGGCGGTGATATTGAAGTGGATTAAGGTTCCATGAATAGTGAATAGAGAGAACTGAGATGATTGTGTTTCTCAGAGGACCAGCCGTGTGTGATGGATCAGCCGTGACTGACTGTGTGTGATGGATCAGCCGTGACTGACTGTGTGTGGTTGATCAGCCGTGACTAATAAGGACACGAACGGAACTCCATACAAGACACTTAACTCAGAAGTCACCATAACCATTAATTAACTGTGATAAAGACTTGTGACCTATAAGTACATGGTATATTATATACTATCGTCTGGTGTAATTTATAGACAAACAAATGAAAAAAAATCGTAATAAAAACTTGTATTTATTTTTTTAATCTTCTGACATTCTGAGGATGTTGTTTTCTATTTGAGGGTCGTACAGGGAGATGGGTTGCGGTCGTGGGGTGAGGGAGGTGGTATGTGGTCGTGGGGTGAGTGAGGTGATCTGTGGTCGTGGGGTGAGTGAGGTGATCTGTGGTCGTGGGGTGAGGGAGGTGATCTGTAGTCGTGGGGTAAGGGAGGTGATCTGTGGTCGTAGGGTGAGGGAGGTGATCTCTTTATTTGGTCGTGGGGTAAGGGAGGTGATCTGTGGTCGTGGGGTAAGGGAGGTGATCTGTAGTCGTGGGGTAAGGGAGGTGACCTGTAGTCGTGGGGTAAGGAAGGTTGTAATTCTTTAAGTTATATTCCCTGTAAGTACTGTTGACATGTCCTCTGTAAGCTCCTAATGTATTCAGCAATCGTCTATTGTATTAATGGTATTGTACAAACTATCATACACAAATTCCTGTAACTAAATTTCACAACATGTAATAACGGTTGAGAACATTTATAAAATCTTCTTATAAATATTTTTCCTGCAGTATTGGAGAAAATATATTGTATGGTAATTTTCCAAAAGTATAGACACTTGATATACTAAGAAGAGATTCCCAGAAACTTCACAGTAGGAGTTAAACTTTATTACTTTTGTCTATATTATTTTTCCGATGTAAATGATGCATAATATATTAAATAATTTAGGATATATAAGGTTAAAGGTTTAATGAACAGATTGAGTGAGTCTTATGCGTCTTTAATTAATTAATAATGTAACTAAGTGGTCTAGTGCTACCTGTCCTACCTTAATTGAGCAGGTGTTAAAAATTTGGATTTGTTTATTTATCACCTCAAAGGCTGTGTTTGTCGTAGTCTTTTACATAATTTTACTATCGAGTTTACTTATGTTAAATTAAATATTGATAAGTTAGTAAGAGTAGTTTGTGAATGTGTTTTTTTAGACGTATTTGAAAATTATTTTAATATTTTCTTAAGTATTTACCATTAAAAGTGTTAAACCCTGTATGAACTGTTTTAAATTTTTAACCAAAGACCATTACTCTGTGTGTGTGTGTGTGTGTGTGTGTGTGTGTGTGTGTGTGTGTGTGTGTGTGTGTGTACATTTACTGATATAAGACAAACAGAAAAACAGGCAAGCAAGACAGACAGACACACAGACAAAGAGAGAAAAAAAAAAACATAGTTAATTTATCGCTATTTCCATGCTAATGATTCATCAGTAACTGCATACATCACCGTTAATATGTGCTAAATAACCATTACACAGCCGTCAACCTATATTATGGAACTATTAGTGAGCCTCTAGTTCACACTTGTCTATTATGTGTGAGAGTTATTGATGTTTGGTTTTGTTTAGATAATGAACTCGGTACATAGATTGTGGTTCTGCTTGGAATCTCTCTCTCTCTCTCTCTCTCTCTCTCTCTCTCTCTCTCTCTCTCTCTCTCTCTCTCTCTCTCTCTCTCTCTCTCTCTCTCTCTCTCTCTCTCATCCACACACCTACAAAATCGCCCTTTATATAATGATGTGAGGAGCCACTACCAAGCTTACACCAGTTCAGCCATTAACAACTTACTCAGTAACCAATACCTCGATGATGTCTGAACCGTGATCACTTTAAACCGAGCACTGGTTGAGTCATGACAAGCTCTTCAACTACAGATAAACACTCAATAATTACTAACATCATATTATCTACCACGTGACACTGTATCAATGGTCATTATTACAGTAATTTACCTGTGGACGGTGGAGGAGTGGTTATCGTACTGGGCTCAAACCCTCCTCAAGACAATACTGTGGTAGTGTATAACTGAGTTCCTGTTTAGATTAATCATTCATAAATCATTTTAAAAATTTATTACCTAACAAATAAACCCGAAAGATATAATATATAAAACACATCGGGTTTATTTATCATAGTGAGACAACTCAGAAGTTTCCCCTTATGTTAATAGACGTCACCAAGCTTTGTCCATAATATGTTTAGTGGCCTTCGAGACAGCAACAGACTGGCACACGAGACAAGAACAAACAGGGCATATAACCTCCCAAGTCAATATCGAGGCGAATTACTCTAAACCAAAACACAAGTGACATTAAGAATCACACAAAAAATAAACCAGGAGAAAACACTATTAAATCAAGGTTTAGGTTATTTAGAGTTAAAATTACCTCATATAAACCTGGTCTATCGTATCTGGAGTAGATAAACACCATAGATTCACACGACATTTAAAGCTATCAAACAAACTATCCACCTAAGTTAACGATACCAGCAGAGCCATAAAAAGAAACGTCGACCATAGCTCCTTAACGAGCCATTAAGTCAGATAGGCTGATGATTTAAATTGACTATTAGAATCTATATAATTGTCTCAAAGCACACTAAGAAAATCGACAATAAAAACTGAATGTTAATATCTCTCTAAAAAAAATCACAGACATCACATCACGACTGAGATACAAACAGAGAAAATCTACCATGAAGACTAGCCCGAGAAAACTAACATTAAAAATATATTCTCGGACCCCTGGAGAATGAGATGGGCTATAAAAACATGCCATCACATCAAGATCGATAAGACTGGCTATAAAGACAAGCCAAAATAACTAGATCTATCAGAATGGCTACAAAAAACGGTTCAAATATCCTAACGTGGCAAATTGAGGGCGAAAACACGTCAATAAAGTCTCCGGTGTATTGGGGCTTCATAAAACTATACTGTCATAACACCAGAAGCTGTAGTAAACAAGAATTAGATAACACATTATTAATAAGGAATAAGTTAACATAAGCAATCACGGCATTTGTTACTGACAGCTTATGAAAAAATGCCCAGATATCCATATTCAGTAGAAGGGCTGTAAAAACTCGCCCAGATATCCATATTCAGTAGAAGGGCTGTAAAAACTCGCCCAGATATCCATATTCAGGACAGTGGCTACGAAAACTTGCCACGACTCCCTGAAGTGTTTGAGTAAAGGATATTAAACCTCCAGTAAGTGTATCAGCCTCGTCACCATCCACTCTTACTACCACTTTAATTGTTACTCTGTGGTGATAAAAATACTGGAGGAAAGGCGTGAAGATACCCCCCCCCCCACACTTGTATGTCTGTCTGTTTCAGCCATAGCTCCTAAACGGAAGTAGTTAGAGACGTGGAACTATACACATATATTACCTGGGTGCCAAGGTTGCGCACTATTGACCAGGGACTTAATATCTTCCCCGACTGAAATATTCCCACGACGATTGTGGGAGCTGGTGACCCGTGTCAGGGAGAACACACTCTCGCAGTCAAGGTTATATACTGTATGTATATATCTAATCCGGGTGAAGTTTGCTAATATTTGCATGTATATGTATAGAGGTACATATATAAATATACACGTTATTCTGTGAAGCAATAATTCATTAAAAAGGCAACTGAAGTTTATACCGAGGGATCATTCTTTTTATTTTATTGATATAAGTCAGTGTCAAGTAATGTGAAAACGGTATATTTTCTGGTTGATGTAAGGCGTCGTTTATAACATGGCAAAGTTATACCTAAAGTAGGTTTTGGTTAGGTTAGGCTACATTAGGTTAGGTCAATTAATACTACGAGTATTTAGTATTTTTCCTAAGGCTCTTCCTAAGGCTCTCCCTAAGGCTCTCCCCAAGGCTCTCCCTGATGATAACGTAGCGATATATGAGCATGGAAGATGGATGACCAGAAGAAGGATGGAAGGAAAGAACGAACAGAAGATTAATGAGAAAAACAGAAGGATTGCGAGCCTCCTGGAGAACATCAGACCTGAGGGAGAACCTTAGAGAGAACCTTTAATAGAGCTTGAAGGACAACCTGACGAAGAGCCTGACGAAGAGCCTGGCGAAGAGCCTGACAAAGAGCCTGACGAAGAGCCTGGCGAAGAGCCTGACGAAGAGCCTGACGAAGAGCCTGAAGAAGAGCCTGACGAAGAGCCTCAGGAAGAGTCTGAAAGAGGCATCTGTGGATACGAAGAACTTATTGACGGGTGTGACTCTTGAGCTGTTAACAGGTCTTGTCAGGAGTGGATTAAGGTAGATACAGGGGTGGATTAAGGTAGATACAGGGGTGGATTAAGGTAGATACAGGGGTGGATTAAGGTAGATACAGGGGTGGATTAAGGTAGATACAGGGGTGGATTAAGGTAGATACAGGGGTGGATTAAGGTAGATACAGGGGTGGATTAAGGTAGATACAGGGGTGGATTAAGGTAGATACAGGGGTGGGTTAAGGTAGATACAGGGGTGGATTAAGGTAGATACAGGGGTGGATTAAGGTAGATACAGGGGTGGATTAAGGTAGATACAGGGGTGGATTAAGGTAGATACAGGGGTGGATTAATAATAATAATAATAATAATAATAATAATAATAATAATAATAATAATAATAATAATAATAAATGAATTAAAATTATACAGTACTGTTATGAGCGAGTAAGTGAAATGTGGGTTGCATCTACCGTAGAGTTTTACATTACCAGCGTTTATTAATTACGTGAGGAACGTAATCCATTTCCATCCCTTCCTGGAAATAGAATAACGTAATTGTATGAGATATTATTTAGATAATTAAGTTACTTTATATTAATTAGTTCTTGGGGGTTTATATAGTCTGTCTGTCTCTCTGTCTGTCTGTCTGTCTCTTACACTGGAGAGAAAGGAAGGAGATGGAGAGAAAGAATATGAGTAGGAGAAAATGGGAGGAGGAAGAGATGGAAGGAGGAAGGAAAAGAGAGGGAAGGAGGAAGGGGGAGAGAGAGAAAAAGTGGGACGTAGGAAAGGATAAAGGTAGGAATAGAGGGAAAGAATGAGAAAGGGAGGGTGGTAATGAAGAGAGAGAGAGAGAGAGAGAGAGAGAGAGAGAGAGAGAGAGAGAGACTCTTCACTACAACATGCTGGATCTACAATTACAACGTTTTTAGTTAACTTGTTTTTTTTTGCACTGGTGTTTTTGTTGACTAAATGAAACAAAGATTATTTAACCTTTAATAAATTTTCTGTCTCGTCTCTTCCTGGAACTTACCATTATAGTGTGGATGATGATGATATCGGGTCGACATGGTATGATGAGTGTAACTTAGCTGCGTGTTTTACTTGTGTTAGAAATAAAACATAATGAAAATGACGAACTATTATATAATATGATTGAGAAATAATTCCTTCTACCTTCATTTGTCAACGAAATTACCAAAGGTTTTTTTATTTATATTTTTTTTTAATTCGGTTTAAAACTAATTTGATTTTTTTGGGGTGGAATTCAATATTTTAATTGGCTATTGACTTTTACTGAATTGTTGAATTTGTGTGTATACATAAACAAATTAAGTAACCTAACCTAACCAAACCTAACCTAACCCGGCTTATCCAACTAAACACTACTGAATCTATTTGTGATAAAGTTTACTTACGGTAGGATAATGAAGAATATCTTACATGTACCAGTTCTCCTGAATACAACAAAACACAATACTGAATGAGTTTGGTTAGGTTAGGTTAGGTTAGGTTAATTGCTTGGATGATGATATATAAGGAGAATAAAATATCAGAATTACACTCATACTACCACAATTTTAACAAGCTACAACGAAACGTAAAAATAACAAACTTATGAAAACAAAATATTATTAAACGAAAGTTGATTTTAATGTCATATGTAAACCGTAACTATGCTTGATTTGCTTAGGTCATTAAACACATACATTAAACTATTCATAAACATCAAGTATTATGGGAGATACAACTCTGTGTAAGAAACAAAACGATAAAGAGAGTTACACATTACAAGAGAACTAACAGAGGTTGGTTAGTACACAAAACAGCGAGACAGAGTAGGAGCCATTGAGAAACGCGAGACCAACCTGTAAATAGTGGAGGTTTTACACTCCCAGAGAGACCTCCCTCCAGGCCATACTGGGGAGTGTATACAGACCTCGCTACACCTCCCTCCCAGGTCATACTGGCCATACTGGGGAGTGTATACAGACCTCGCTACACCTCCCTCCCGGTCATACTGGGGAGTGTATACAGACCTCGCTACACCTCCCTCCCGGCCATACTGGGGAGTGTATACAGACCTCGCTACACCTCCCTCCCGGCCATACTGGGGAGTGTATACAGACCTCGCTACACCTCCCTCCAGGCCATGCTGGGGAGTGTATACAGACCTCGCTACACCTCCTCCCGGCCTACTGGGGTGTATGTCCTACACCTCCCTCCAGGTCATACTGGGGAGTGTATACAGTCCTCACCTCCCTCCCGGTCATACTGGGGAGTGTATACAGACCTCGCTACACCTCCCTCCCAGCCATACTGGGGTGTATACAGACCTCGCTACACCTCCCTCCCGGCCATGCTGGGGAGTGTATACAGTCTCGCTACACCTCCTCCAGGCCATACTGGGGTGTACAGACCTCGCTACACCTCCCCTCCCGGCCATACTGGGGGAGTGTATACAGACCTCACACACCTCCCTCCCGGTCATACTGGGGTGTATACAGTCCTCGTTACACCTCCTCCCGGTCATACCTGGGAGTGTATACAGACCTCGCTACCTCCCTCCCGGTCATACTGGGGAGTGTATACAGACCTCGCTACACCTCCCTCCAGGCCATACTGGGGAGTGTATACAGACCTCGCCACACCTCCCTCCAGGCCATACTGGGGAGTCAGACCTCTCTACACCTCCCTCCCGGTCATACTGGGGAGTGTATACAGACCTCTCTACATGTCCCTCCCGGTCATACTGGGGGTGTATACAGTCCTCTACCTCCCTCCCAGTCATACTGGGAGTGTATACTCGCTACACCTCCCTCCCGTTCATACTGGGGAGTGTATACAGACCTCGCTACACGTCCCTCCCGGTCATACTGGGGAGTGTATACAGACCTCTCTACACCTCCCTCCCGGCCATACTGGGGAGTGTATAATTGTTCATCTTATGGTACAATAAGATCATGTTACCACTGTATGTTTATTGAATTAATTAATCATGTTTATTATAATACGATTCTATATTTATATAATTAAATCATGATAGGTTGACTTGGTGTTGCTTATTATGAGTTTGTCACCATTAAATATTTAATTAGAGTAATTATTTAGTATTTTATTGTATTAATTGTCACCAGTTTTGTTATTGAATGATATTAACATAATTTTTACTTTGCATCTTTTTTTTTTTTTTGAGTTATGAAATTTATGTTTTATTTCTCTTAGCTTGACCATGGCGTAGTGTAGGCGTAGGTGTAGGTGTGGATGTACAGGGTGTCTTTGTAGGTGTAGGGACTGATATAGGTGTAGAAACAGGTGTAGTTGTAGGTGTAGGTGAGGGTGTAGGTGAAGGTGTACGTGTAGGTGTAGAGACAGGTGTAGTTGTAGGTGTACGTGTAGGTGTAGGTGAAGGTGTCTGTGTAGGTGTAGGGACAGGTGTAGTTGTAGGTGTAGGTGAAGGTGTACGTGTAGGTGTAGGGACAGGTGTAGGTGTAGCCATCAAAATAATATATGACCACCACACGGGTGAGGAAACCGGATCTTGTCCTCCTAAAATTTCACGAGTGTGTGGATAAATTATCAGGTTGGGTCTATTTACTCTTGCACGAGCTGAGTGTGTCTGGTCCAGGATACACTTGGGCAAGGTTGAGTCCAAATGATTTAGAATAGCTTAAAATAAGTCTATCAATAATAGTAGTGTTATAATTAGTAATAATAAGGTGTTAGCATCATTAATATTACGTCACACACCTGTATATGCCTGGTTCTTTACATGATGATATTAAACTAATAGCATATAACGTACTACTACTACTACTACTACTATTGCTACTACTACTACTACTACTACTACTACTACTATTGCTACTACTACTACTACTACTACTACTATTTCTACTACTACTACTACTACTACTACTACTACTTTTTGGAACGTGACCTCCAGCCTCCCCCAATAGCCATACCTTCGCTACTATTTAATTACCTTAATATTAAATATCCTAATACAAAAGTATCAACTTTAGCTGTGTTGAGTTAGTTGAGCCGCAGATCTATACACTGTTGTTGGCTTAGGGGCCGATGATCTTGTTCCCCTGAGGCAACGCAATAAAGACTTAAGCAGAGACAGAGAGACAAATTGATGGTATAAACGACAGATTAACATCGGGGGTACAAATTGCCCCAAATAGACGTGGATTGATAGTAACTGACACAAGTTGACCTAAGTTGACACAAATTATACGCCAGTTGCTCAAGTTTGTAGAAGTTGACGTGAAGTGATATACAGAGGAGCGAAAACACGTGTTGCTGGCTGAGGGAGTGAAGGCGCTACTGAGGTAAGATAGAGAGAAAGTGATAATATATAGCATGAGAAAAGGATATGAAGGTACGACAAGAGTAGGGTGAGAGTGTGAGGGAGGAAGGGTGAGGGTGAGGGAGGAAGGGTAAGGGTGAGTGTGAGGGAGGAAGGGTGAGGGTGAGGGAGGAAGAGTGAGGGTGAGTGTGAGGGAGGAAGGGTGAGGGTGAGGGAGGAAGGGTAATGGTAAGTGTTACGAGTGTCCGCCATAAGTTTCTGTTCTGGGCATAAAATACGTTGTTTCGGATGGTGTGTGTGGGTGACTCGGGCAGCTTAGATCACTACTCACCCACACTGATTGAGAACCATCATTTACGTATTAAATTTGTTTGACTACATTATCACTTTGTGTATTTATTAATGTAGCAGTTGTCTCTCATGTGATATTGATAGTAATATGTTCGTTTATAGGTAAAGTTTACGTATTGGCCAATCAGGTTAATGATACGTTAGTGCTGTGACGGAAGAGAGGTGGCGTCTGTGGCAGGCTGGAACACTGTGGTCAGTCTCTCTTTTGTGTGTTGGGAGATGGCATTTATCTTTTGAGAATTGATATTGATTTTGATTTTGTGTGATCTTGTTCGATCTTCAGTTCTTATTCAGCCACTTCCAAACATCAAATTATTATTGTTATTATTATATTTTGTGTACATATGTGGTGGTGGGAATAAGTTATTAAATGTTCGTATGTTGTTCAGGATATGACCTGTTAACTTGACCTTTGTTGGGGGAACTTGGGATTAATAATGTAATAAATAATACTGATATACTTGAAAGACTTGAGTGATTTGTGTTGATGTAACGAACTACCCGAGGGTCGTAACAGTGAGGGAGGTAGCGTGAGGGAGGTAGGGTGAGGGAGGTAGGGTGAGGGAGAGGATGAGGTAGAGGATGAGGGAGAGTAAGGGATAGAGATAAGGTGAGAGGAAGACGGCAAATATTAGGTTGAGAAGGAAGGTAAGGGAGGAGATGGGAGGTGAGGGGAGAGGAGGGAAGATGAGGAGGAGGTGGGAGGTGAGGGGGAGAGGAGGGAAGGTAAGGGGAGGAGATGGGAGGTGAGGGGAGAGGAGGGAAGGTAAGGGGAGGAGATGGGAGGTGGGAGGTGAGGGGAGAGTGACGGAAGATGAGGGGGGGAAAGGGAGGAAAAGTAATAAGGTGAGAAAAAACCACGACACCTGGTAATAAAACACGGAGGTAAACTACCCAGGTTGACATAAGAAGAGATAAAGTAAAGGTCTAATGATCGTCAAGTAATTAGAGGTCAGAGCACCACCAAGGTTAAGGGTCAACAACAACATTAGGATATCAACACATAAAAGAGCGCCACTTCAGGCAGAGGAGTGGTGGCGAACGTTAGCCAGGCGTATGTTTGGTGTAACGTCCCTAAGTAGTGTCGGACGTTGCTCTTTGCTCGAGCTGACGAAAACCAAGTACTAGCCTGGAGATGTAACAAGAGAGAGTAACATAGAAAATCACTATCAACGGAAGAGAAAGTCTCCCACTGATTAGACACAGAAATATAGAAAGTCATTTGAGAGAGCTAGAGAAAGCGAACCTACTTCCAGGAATGATGAGGGAATCAAAATATACTTAGAGGAAAAAACGAGGAATAAAAACGACCCATTTTCAAGATTCTGGGAAAGTATTTTGAGAAAGCTAAGATCCATTAACAATAACTGCAAATAAAAGAAAGTGCTTTGACCCCAGAGAAAGCTATCCACTGATATAAAAAAAATGAAAAATTAAAGTACTTAGCAACTAAGCGACCCATTATCAACGCAGGGAATGAAAAAGAAAGTACTTAGACTCAGAGAAAGGATCCACTCTCTCCGTGACAGTAAAAGAGAAAGCTGCACCCAAACTTTCAACTCAGTTCATTAAACATTGAAAACTTGGTCGTAACGGATGATTGAAGAGCAAACCTGACGAATCATTATGTGGAAATTTGATTGTTGTAGTGTACAGGTGTGACGATGATGATGATATGTGTACAGGTGTGACGATGATGATGTGTGACGTGTACAGGTGTGACGATGATGATGATATGACGTGTACAGGTGTGACGATGATGATGATGACGTGTACAGGTGTGACGATGATGATGATGTGACGTGTACAGGTGTGACGATGATGATGATGTGACGTGTACAGGTGTGACGATGATGATGTGACGTGTACAGGTGTGACGATGATGATGATGTGACGTGTACAGGTGTGACGATGATGATGATATGACGTGTACAGGTGTGACGATGATGATGATATGACGTGTACAGGTGTGACGATGCTAATGATACTTGACGTGTACAGGTGTGACGATGATGATGATGCGGCGTGTACGGTGATGATGATATGACGTGTACGGGTCTTAACGATGCTGATAATATGACGTGTACAGGTGTGACGACGATGATGTGACGTGTACAGGTGTGACGACCATGACATTACTGTATAACGTGGGGCCTTTGATGGTAACCTAGACGATAAGTAACGCCTTTGTAACAGTGGTGTTTATAAGTGGATGGGTGTGGTAAGTAACAAGTTGTGGTGACCTCATAAGTAACAGTATGATTGTTGATTTACTTATAATACTTTTAAGTAACAGACGGGTAAAGATGACAAACATATATATATATAATTCTTGTAAGTAAAGTTCATATGGTGTTATCTTGACCCTGTAAAGATAAGAGATATCTCACTTTACTACTGAGGTACACGAGGGACTGTCACACACGCTAGGAAGAGAGAGAGAAAGAAAGTGAGGCAAGTTTTACAATTTTTCTCACACCCTCGGGGACATTATTCTTGTGGACCAGGTAGGTAGAGTTCTCTCTCTCTCTCTCTCTCTCTCTCTCTCGTATGTGCATATGTAACACTAAATAGGGTTAGTTATTATACTTAACCTAACCTTACCTACCAAAGTTAATCTTAGGTGTGTGTGTGTGTGTGTGTATATGTATGTATGTATGTATGTATGTATGTATGTATGTATGTATGTATGTGTATGTGTGTGTGTGATATAAAAACTACGTCTTTATGTATAAATTTTTTCTTTTTCTCGATTGAGTTAAGTAGTACCTGTTGGAAATGACTTTATTATTAATATTGTCTCAGGTAAGATAAGGCTGAGGTGTGAGTGGACTTCAAGTTACCTCTGTGAGACTCTTTAGTTCACGGGGATGACATATGAGGTATTTCTCTACCTACAGAACCTACCCACCTACCTACTCTAACACCCACCTACCCACCCACCCACCTACCCACCCACCTACTCTAACACCCACCCTCCTTCGGTACTTTGGAAGCACCAGGTGTGAAATCTCTGACATAAGTCTTTAATGAAATCCGATTTATGTTAAAGTTCAGGATAGTAACAAGTGAGAGAGAGAGAGAGAGAGGAAGGAACGTCGTGTCTAGTACCGTATCTTCAGCTGGTGTTTGAAGAGAATAATGGCCTCCAGAGAGTAGAGAAAATAGCCAAAGTTGTCTCACTTTTCCCTACGACTGAGGAAGGACACCTGTGTAACTCTATTGTAAAGTGGGGTGTATGTCTTTACCTAAGTGAGAAAGAAAGGGGAAGAGAAACTGAAGGATTACAGTTCCATCAGTACTAACTAATATTTGAGGTACCGTTCTATCATTGTCTAGGTTGGGTTAGGTTGGGTTAGGATGGGTTAGGTTGGGTTAGGTTGGGTTAGGTTGGGTTAGGTTGGGTTAGGTTGGGTTAGGATGGGTTAGGTTGGGTTAGGATGGGTTAGGTTGGGTTAGGTTGGGTTAGAGCAAATGCATCAACAAACCTTTAGTCAATTACTTTAAGAAATCTGTAATATCATCAATGCATCACAATACGGTTTCATGGTAAGATGTTTTTCTCTGGCAAATCCTCTCACATTACTTGAAGCGGTAACAGATTATAGTACACGAACAAGGGTTTACCAGAGGTGTGTTGTGCCTAAAGTCTTCTAAGGCGCTTTTGATAAAAGACCCACTGGACTGGTTAGCCCTTAAGCTCCAGGAACATAGAGCATCACAGACAAGTCAATAGGGCGGCTCATAGAGAGGCATCAACGAGCACCTATAATCCGTGTGTAATCGGGACGGGAAAATACACCCACCCAAGGATATATCGTGGGCCATTAACGTTACTGGGGAAAATATATCGAGCCACATATAGATGTTTGTGAACGATAGATACAAAGATTTATGAGGAATGTGGTACGTGAGGAAGACATTTCATCCGTGTACCGTACAAAGATCTGTAAGAACTCACTAACCTAGGTGACATCCTTAATAACTCATATCATTTTACCATAGCTGGATGATCGTCATACCCGATTCCGAGTGACAGCAAAATAGTAGTAGTAGTAGTAGTAGTGTGTGTATTACACTAATGGGCGACCTGTGGTGTAATGGTTAGCATGCTCACCTCGCAAGTGAGCCTCTGTCTACCCAGCAGTAATTGGCAACCTGGATGTTAGTCGATTTGCGGATCGTATACCGGGGTAATGGTTAGCCAGTGCAGTTGGCAAGTTTTCCGGTCGTCTCAGACTATTCCTGGACATTGGGTCATGCAACTCGTTAACTCAGGGTGTGGTTGTTGTGTTGGCGACAACTTCTACACCTTCAACAAATTCATGCCTAGGTGGCCCTTGAGCCAGCCATCCTCGTTACACAAGGGGCAACCGTTATTACACTAAATTGGGATAATTGCCAATTAGGCCCTAACAAGGAACTAGTTCAATAGGTATCGAAGTATTCATCTCCATCTACCTAAGTATCAATCATTTCGTCTGACTATTTAACAATATAATATTCTATCTTCTGCTCAAACTCTCAATGGAGCTGCTTCGTACCATAGGCTGCCAGGTTAAGCCACAGGTAGGAGTAGACTTGAAGGCAGATTACACCTCTGTACTTATGGTTCTTCACGCCAACGAGTCTGTCAGGTTAGTAAATGGGAAGAGAGATAACTTAAACCTCCTACTCGTACACTGTCTGTCTTTCTGTCTATCTGTCTGTCTGCGTTTTCAATCTGCGTCTGTCTGGTTGTCTCTATCTCTTTCTTCTGTCTCTCTGTCATTGTCTTCGTCTCTCTCTCTCTCTCTCTCTCCCACATTAGTGTCTCCCCCTCCCCCCCCATCAGGACGGAACGTAGATAGAGAGATAATCGATAAGAAATTTGAGAGAGAGAGAGAGAGAAAGAGAGAGAGAGAGAGAGAGAGAGAGAGAGAGAGAGAGAGAGAGAGAGAGAGAGAGAGAGAGAGACTTCACCGGAAACAAATATTTTCTCTCGTCCTTAAATGACGGTCCAACCAGAGCCACCAATCCAATCACGCCTTGAGTGGGTGGCAGGGTGGCCAGTGTGGCAGGTTGGGCAATGGACGGTGGGTGGTAAAGCCGGCTGTGCACAATAGTCGGCAGGGTGTGTTGAGGAGGGAATATGGGCGGCAGGGTGGGCTGTAGATGGTAATGTGTGGTGGGCGGTTGAATAGTTGTTTGGGACCGTCTGGTAAAGTACTTGGAGCCATGGGCGTTGGGTAGAAGGATATGAGTGGGTCGGTGGGTGGGCGAGTTGAAAATTTGAGTTGACAGTCAGAGCGGTGATGTGATGGAGATGGGTGGCAAAGTGGGCGACTCGTGGGAGGAAGAGAGGCTGGCTGAGGGCACCAGATAAAGAGAGGGAGGGAGGGGGGAGGCCATGCTGGATAAGATGGGGAAATGACAGTAGAGAAGGAGGGCGCCAAGGCAGTGTGTGTGTGTGTGTGTGTGTGTGTGTGTGTGTGTGTGTGGCAGACCTGCTGTTTACCTGATACTGTGCTTTCAATATTTAGTCTTAATCAGTGGGATAATTCATTATTTCTTCTCTCTTCTCTTCTTCCTTTCTTCTCTTCTTTCTTTCTCTCTCTCTCATATATGTATCGATCACCACTTTCGCTGTGTTAACCAAGCCGACCAAGAGGAGAGAGAGAGAGAGAGAGAGAGAGAGAGAGAGAGAGAGAGAGAGAGAGAGAGAGAGTAGATACATGGTTAACTGTCAAGGCAGTAAAGATTTTCGTCATTAATCAACTTAATGTTTGATGAGGAGGAGTAAGGGAGGAAGGAGACGACAGAAGATAAGGTGTGTGTGTGTGTGTGTGTGTGAGTGTGTGTGTACAATAATACACACATAATAATAATAATAATAATAATAATAAACGGTTTATTAATAGAGCTGCAGCCGGTGGCTGAAAATATACAGACTTACATTAGATTTAGACATAATGATATAATATGCATTGAATACATTTACAGGGCTGTGCAGTACATAAATCAGGAGTTGTTTATTATTTTAACAATAGATGGGATGGTGCTGTTCTTATATCTATCGGTGCGGGCTCTTATGGGCTGAATTTTGTTGTAGTGGCGGACTGCGCGAGTTGGGTGGGGGGCTGCAGGTGGCAGGAGGTGGCGATGGCGAGGGTGGTGCAGTAGTCCACGGCCAAACCTTTCCAGTGCTTGGTGGTGGAGGTCACTGAGGGATGGCATTTCCAGGGTGGAGAGAGCGTTGGTGTAGCCGGAGTATTCTGCGCCGAGCATGATTCTGCAGGCCCTTTTCTGTACCTTCTCTAGCTGACGTTGTTGGGTGGAGTTGAAAGAAGACGACCAGGCTGGTGACGCATACGTTAGTTTGGGGAGAATAAAGGCGTTGTAGATGGTCCTCAGCTCTGGCGTGGGTGTCCCAAGTGACCTAAGTCGTCGTAGCATGTAGAGACGGTACGAGGCTGCCTTGACTGTGTTATTTACATGGGCCTTCCAGTCAAGTTTGTTGTCTATGGTTACACCCAGGAGTTTAGCAGACTGCACCAGCTGGAGAGGATGGGCACCCACTGTGACTGCTGGGGCTTGCACTGGAGTGGTGTATGTGTGTGTGTTGTACTGTGAAGAGACCAGCGATCCTCCCTCCCCCTCCTTCCCTCTTTCCCTGCCTCTCTCCCTCCTTTCCCCCCTCCCTCCCACCTTCTTCCCCCTCCCTCCCTCCCTCCCTCCCTCACCCTCCACCTCTCACCCTCCACCTCTCACTCTGTGTTGGAAGAGAGAGAGAGAGAGAGAGAGAGAGGTCCACCAAAGGCTCTGGCACAGTATTGACCACCACCTCACAACCCGGATGTAGTGACCATTAAAACGAGGCAACTCTAAGACGGCGGAGAAATGGACGTTTGAACCTGATAATATCTTGTTATTTCTTGGAGATTATGATATAGTGGTAAGGCATGAGAGAGAGAGAGAGAGAGAGAGAGAGAGAGAGAGAGAGAGAGAGAGAGAGAGAGAGAGCAAAAATGACGTGGTTTTAAGTCACAAAAATTTACGCCTTTATGTCAAATATTGGTTCTATTCCTGTTTCTATCATCAAAAGAACGTTATTTCTCCGGCAAAAAAAGAGAAACAATATTAAAAAATGAGACTGGAAAGCGACAAAGAGATGATTAAGTGACATAGAAAGAGACAATGAACAGATAGAGATAAGGAAATAACAGATATATAGCATGAGAGCGAGAAGAGAGATGATAATTAAGCAAAGTAAACAGCAGAGAGGAACAGACAGATTGGTGTATAAACTCGCTGACAGTCTTGTTACATCTAGGTAAGTGTTGACTGGATCACAGATTGAATCATTCCCACATTGGTAAACATCTAATAATATAATCACTAAATCACCTAATCACTTACCTGTACAAGTTTCACCCTGTGCGTCCAATTAGACCTGTGACCTTTGACCTTAATTTAAACCAGTGATTTCTGACCTCAAGTTAATCCTATGACCTCTGACCTCAAGTTAAACCGATGACATCTCACCTCAAGTTAAACATGGTCTCTCTGACATCAAGTTAAATCTGTGACCTCTGACCTTAAGTTAATTCCATGACCTCTACACCTGCTGGAGGAAATGTTTGCAGCGTGGTAGTTGAATAGTTTTCTTTACCTATAGGATCTTGCGTGTCTACAAGTCTTCTCTAATTCCTGCTTTCGTTTGTCGTTCTCCTCAATTATCTCTTGTTTCTGTTTCATCTCCTTCGTTCGTTTTCTTTTTACTCTTTTTTTATACTTCTCTTGTTTGCTGTTCAGGAGAGCATCGTGTTAAGATTCCATCCCTGTAGTATTTAATCCCCCCCCCTCTCTCTCTCTCTCTCTCTCTCTCTCTCTTTTATCATTGATCGCCAGCAGGAAGCAGGTGGTCAATCCGCAACGTGGAGTCACTCACATCCCCGACCAGAGAAGTAGAGAACGAAATAAAGATTTAAACAAGAAATAAACTGTCTTGTAGTTGTACCCTCACACAGAAGTTCTTTGTCGTCGCCACACTCTCTCTTTTCCTTTTTTCCTTTAATACTTTTAGTTAATTTCTTACAGTAAGTGAACAATGCATATGCCTTGGAACAACTTTAATTAGCAGAGTCCCTTGCAGCTGTCCTGGAACAAATATAGTTAACAGAACGCCTTACAGCTCTCCAGGAACACATGTGGTCTGCAGAATGTCTTCCAACTGTCCTACAACCTATTGTGCCTAAAGAATGACTTCCAGCTATTCTTGAGCTCATTGCAAGTTCCCAATTATCCAGGAAGGTATTCTGTTGGAAGTAAGCCCTGCAGCCAGTCTAGAATGTAGTCTCCTGGTAAAACGCTCTATAATCCTGGAGAATAGAACTAATTCCCACCTACAAGGAACGTATATTGTTGTAAGCGGGTCTTTTAACTAATCTGAAATGTATTCTGTTCATAAAACGAACTTTTCAGATGCCTTGGAACACATTCAGAACACCTTAAAGTTATCCTAGAACGAAGTCAGGTGGAAGAGCGCCCCTTCGGCTATCCTGAAACGTATTTCCGATTCCCAGCGAGCCATTCCTATCTATCCTCCGGGTTAGGTTAGAGAACTGGCCCTGCTGGGAATGTGCGATTTGCTCTCTCTCTCCCTCTCCCACCATTCCTCTGTGCCTCCCCCTCCTCCCTTGTTTTCATCCCTCCTATCTCTCCCATCTCTTCTTGCTTTCTTCTTTCTCACTCTTCCTTCATACGCCCCCCCCCCCACCTCTTCCTTCGTTACCTTCATTCCTCCTTCCTCTCTTATTTTTATAACCATTTTTTCCCCTTACCTCCATCTTTTTTTTCCCTTTTCGGACTTACTACCTGGCTCCTTCCCTCCTGCCCTCCTCCCCCCGCCTCCCTCCCTTCTTGACTCCTTCCTCCTCCTCACCCCTCACCCCCCACAGCAGGCCAGGAACAAGTACATAACTCCTTCACCACCTCGCTGACCTGTGAGCTGAACTATTTATGACAACTGAAGTTAGCACATCCGGGGCTCTCTCTCTCTCTCTCTCTCTCTCAGTATATAATCTATCTTAATCTCTTTTATTCGTCTACGTATTTCTTGGGGATAAACACTTCATTTTAACCTGTCTGTATCTCCCTCTATATCACAATAATATCATAAGAATTGAGGAAACTATAGCGGGCCTATTGTACCATACTGGGCAGTCCCATTTACACCCAACCCCTATATCTCATATATCCATCCAACCTATGATTGAAGCTACCCAGCGTATTCGAGTTAATGATGATGTTTGGTAACTTGTTCCATTCATCCACTACTTTATTTCCAAATCAATTTGTCTAATTTAAAACCATTGTTAAGAGTTCGTTCCTGGTTGGATAGTTTGAGTACCTTTGTTATATCACCTTTGTTTAACCCTGACTTCCATTTATACACCTCTTTCATATCGCCCCTCGCTCTACGTCTCTCAAGGGAGTGCAAATTAAGATGCTTTAACCTGTCTCTGTACTCAAGGTTCCTAATGCCCGGGATTAGTCTTGTCATTCTCCTCTGAATGCTTTGTAGAGATTCTATATCCATTCTGTAGTACGGTGACTCCTCTCTCTGTCTCAGTCTGTCCACCTATCTCTCTGTCCTTCTCTTCCTCTCTCTGTCTCTCAGTCTCTCCCATAGAGCCGCTGTGTTAGTTGACGTCACCATAAATGTGGGAACACAAAGGAGAGAGAGAGAGAGAGAGAGAGAGAGAGAGAGAGAGAGAGAAAGTCCTGGGGTGTAATGGCCGACTTTTCCCTCAATTGAGTGAGACAAAAAGCTTCTTTCTCTTTCCCATTAACACCCGCCTCTCTCTCTCTCTCTCTCTCTCTCTCTCTCTCTCTCTCTCTACCTCTTTTAACACATACACTTCTCCTATGTTATCATTTGTCTCTCCTTTGTCGACCAGAGAGAAGGAGAACCGCTAATACTCTTTGTTGTGGAGGAAATTTATCTCTTTCTTTTGTAATTGTGTGTAATATGTGTGTGTGTGTGTGTGTGTGTGTGTGTGTGTGTGTGTGTGTGTGTGTGTGTGTGTGTGTGTGTGTGTGTGTGTGTGTGTGTGTGTGTGTGTGTGTGTGTGTGTGTGTGTGTGTGTGTGTGTGTATGTGTGTGTGTGTGTAGTTACTTGTTCTGTATACACTCAGTCTCCCATACAACAAGTAATTAGCCACATGACCGAGTTTTTATATCTCTGGCGCAGTAAATTAAGTCTAAGTAGTGTTTAACATTTTCTGCAACATAAAGAGAGTAACAATCCACTACATATATAAGTCTGCATTAAGAATACCACCTCAGGCTCTACTGGAAAAAAAAACCAAGACTGCAACTCTCAGTACCATCACCACATACATCTCTCTCTCTCTCTGTCTCTCTCTCTCTCTCTCTCTCTCTCTCTCTCTCTCTCTCTCTCTCTCTCTCTCTCTCAGTGTGTGTGTTGGTCGCTCTGTCTCTCCTGTAAAGCTCCGTGATATTATCTCTATCTGCCTCGTTGCCAAGTTCCTTCGTATTCCTCTTTATCCACGTCTCTCTCTCTCTCTCTCTCTCTCTCTCTCTCTCTCTCTCTCTCTCTCTCTCTCTCTCTCACTGGGACTGCAGATGGTGGTGGACCTTGACCAAGCTGGACTCCTGCCAGAGTAGAATCTGCTTGCCTTACTCTCCCTCACCCTCCCTACTTCCCCCTCTCTCCCTCACCCTTCCTGTCTCTCACTCCTTCCCATCCCATCTTTCCTGGTCTTCAGTGTGAAAGGTCTTAAAACTGCCTTGTTGATGAGGAGGATTGACATTTTAGCTGCCACACGCCGGAGATTGATTCTTGATCCGAGAGAAAGAGACAGGGAGAGAGATAGAGAGACAGGGAGAGACAGGGAGAGACAGAGAGAGACCTTGGATTATATGTACAGCACCGTCGACCACATTCAACTCTTAATGTACACTGAAAATAAGAAGAATATCACAACAATAGGCAAGAGCCAGGTGAGAGGAACTCGTTAGTATAAAAGCAGGTCCATCAACACCCTGCCAGGGGGGTTAAGCCAAGACCTTTAAGGTGCCCTCCTGTAGCCCCTTACACCTGTCGCTACACACACCTGTCACGACACACACCTGTAACGACACGCACCTGCCACACCACACACCTGATACAACACACACCTGTCACGACAAACACCTGTCACACCACACACCTGATACAACACACACTTGCACCACACACACACACTTCACACACCTGCACGACACACCTGTAACGACACACCTGCCACCACATATACACACACACCTGCTACCACACACCTGCTACACCACACACCTGATACACCACAATATACAACACACACCTGTCACAACAAACACCAGTCACACCACACACACTGATACAACACACACTCTACACCACACACCTTGGACACACACACTTGCTACATCACACACCTGCTACACCACACACCTGCTACACCACACACCTGCTACACCACACACCTGCTACACCACACACCTGCTACACCACATACCTGGTTTACATCCGCTCGTCTGATGTATAATTAATCAGTCTCTCTACCTTGTGAGATGGTGAGAGAAAGGTGAGAAAGTGAGATTTATTAAGGCTCTCTCCCCAGGTACAAGGGGGGGGGGTAGGAGAGGGAGAGAGAGAGAGAAAGAGAGAGAGAGAGAGAGAGAGAGAGAGCAGGTGTGACATACTCAGAGTTCCCTCAGCCAGAGACTAGGGGGAGTGAAAGTAATTTTAACTCTCTTACACTGAGTGGAGAAAGTAATTTAACTTCTACTCTCTCTCGTGGGAAGAAAGTGCTCTTACTCCCGCGTGAAGAGGAAATATAAACGTCTGGTGATTGAGTAAATCAAGTGCGTGGTTTAGAGGTCTTGTGCTGGTGTGGTTTGTTTCCAACTTGCTTACGGGTTAGTGACTGAGGCAGGAGCTTATGTCACTGAGTAAGGCATGCAAGCGGCTCCATCTATTTCTTCAGAATATTGAAAACAAATCAGTAATCTTGTTGTGTGTTACATTTTATTTATATTAATCTCCTCTGTGATTTAAACATGTTATTTATTATCACTTATTTGTGAATTAAGAAAGTGATATTGATAACGTTCTCTTACTACTTGATAAGGTGATTTAAAAGTCTTTCTGTTGTGGTAAAGGAAAGTATTTATTAGTTATAACTAAACAACTCTTACTGGAGTGTGTTGACAACCCCTCTCTCTCTCTCTCTCTCTCTCTCTCTCTCTCTCTCTCTCTCTCTCTCTCTCTCTCCTCACTGAAGGCTTGGGCACGAGGCTGTTGGTGAGTGAGTTACAACATTACGGTATAGACAGAGTGAGAGACAGAGTGAGAGACAGTGAGAGACAGAGTGAGAGACAGAGTGAGAGACAGAGAGAGACAGAGAGGTAACTTACGAGATCTTCAACACCGCTGCCTGGTTGATGGTGTCTACCTGGAGTTAACACACAGCACCTCCTCTATATTAACACCGGGAGGCCAGTGATGTGGTGTTACATGATTTAGTATAACATTTATATATGGACACTGAGGAGAGAGAGAGAGAGAAAGAGAGAGAGAGAGAGAGAGAGAGAGAGAGAGCAATAATAATATAATGTTCCTTCGGTCGTAATGTAATTAATTATTTTTCTCCTCCTCCTCCTCCTCCTCTTCCTCGTCGTCTTCACTACATTATTTCCTGGTGAGAGATGCAGCTCGGTCGTAAGGTCATATTACAGGAGGAATTAAATCCGGGTTATATACTGGTGGTGGTGGTGGCGGTGTTGGTGGTGGCGGTGGCGGCGGCGGAGGTGTAATGGTCAGCATACTCGCCTCGCAAGCGAGTGGATCCGGGTTCGATCCCCGGGCAGGGTGAATCTATGGTCAAGTTTCTTTACGCCATTTACCTTTGTCTACCCAGCAGTAATTGGGAACCTGGATGTTAATCGACCTGCGGATCGTGTTCCGGGGTAATGGTTAGCCAGTGCAGTTGGCGAGTTGTCCGGTCTTCTCGGACTATTCCTTGACACTGGGTCATGCAACTCCTTAACTCAGGGTGTGGTTGTTGTGTTGGCGACAGCTTCTACACCTTAAACACTGGGTCATGCAGCTCGTTAACTTAGGGTGTAGTTGTTGTGTTGGTGACAGCTTCTACACCTTAAACACTGGGTCATACAACTCCTTAACTCAGGGTGTGGTTGTTGTGTTGGCGACAGCTTCTACACCTTAAACACTGGGTCATGCAGCTCGTTAACTTAGGGTGTAGTTGTTGTGTTGGTGACAGCTTCTACACCTTAAACACTGGGTCATACAACTCGTTAACTCAGGGTGTGGTTGTTGTGTTGGCGACAGCTTCTACACCTTAAACACTGGGTCATACAACTCGTTAACTCAGGGTGTGGTTGTTGTGTTGGCGACAGCTTCTACACCTTAAACACTGGGTCATGCAACTCCTTAACTCAGGGTGTGGTTGTTGTGTTGGCGATAGTTTCTACACCTTAAACAAATTCACGCCTGGGTGGCCCTTGAGCCGGCCATCCTCGTTAACCCAAGGGACAACCATTAGTATCTGTCTGTCAGCCCGTCTCTGTCCCTCTTTTTGTCTATGTCTATATCTCTGTCTATCTGTCACTCATCCATGTATCAACCAGCATCGTCACTCAGCACCGTCACCCCAACTAATGTGTCACTCAGTACCGTCACTCAACTATGCGACATACAGGCCGGTGTTCGTGTTGCTTGACATATACCAGAGCTTCGCTTAGTTATTACATACATGTACATACACATACACACACAGACACATACACACACACATACACACACACATACACACACACACACACACACACAGGTTCACATACATTATACACATATACATATTCACAAACAAGTTAAATGAATAAGTAAAACAGAAATATACAGGGAATCAGACCAGTTCATGGTGATCAATAATAGCTCTCGACACTTTAGACAGATAGATATATATATAAAGAGTGATTTATCTGACAGGATAATTGTACGACGTGAAATAACTCTATACTGAAAAGAGTGATGAACATATTTGAGTGAGAGAAAGTTTTAAATATGGCTTAAACAAAATATAAATATAGTTTCATTAATACTTTATATGGAAATTAATTCACCAAATTGTACTCAGTAAAAATAGACAGAAACGGGATAACTTGTTGAAAACTTTTTTTTTTTACAAATACAGAACAAATTTTTAACTAAAATTAAAACATAAAAAAGATAAATTTGATACCAAACGAATATGAAATAAATGAAACGAGTGGCTGGACCCCCTGCCCCCGAACCTTCCCCACGACAGGGTAAATATTGAACTAGTGATGCAAGGAATGTCAATTTTTTTTTCTCACCGTTGAAGCTGGCTGTCTGTTTCATCGTTTTCCTAACCTAACCTAACCTAACCTAATCTAACCTAACCTAATCTAACCTAACCTAACCTAATCTAACCTATCCTAACCTTACGTGTTATATCATTGCTCAAACAACTGCCATAAGAACATCAGGTAATTTTGCCGCGAGTTACACCAAAAACATTACACGTGTTTAACCAACCTCAGACAGACAGACAGACAGACAGACAGACAGACAGACAGACAGACAGACAGCTGTAACATTGATCTTAAATATAAAACACCAATGGGAATTACAGTTACAGTTATAGAGTTACAGTTATAGTTATAGAGACACAGTTACAGAGTTACAGTTACAGTTACAGAGTTATTGAGTTACAGACGGCAGTTAAAGTCTTTTAGTGACGTCACCATAAGAAACACGTAAAGGTCGAATCATAAAACAACGCCAGCACGAGCAGTTGACAGTGCCTGGCGTTCCTCTCCATCCCGCAACAACACTTTAATGGAATATAATCGAGAAAAACTTTGCCAATGTTGCTATTTTGTGTTGCTCTTCCTATTACAGAAGTTGTTATTGATCAGGTGATGAATAAAATGAACAGTAGATGTGTTTTATTAATTAACGTTACCTGCTCACTCACTCACTCACTCACACACACACACACACACACACACACACACACACACACACACACACACACACACACACAGGACAGTAGATACGGTAAATTTAAGTATCAATTATTCCTTCTCTTCGCCATTTCAATCATAACTTTGTTGATAATTAGTCAGTGTTTCCTGCTCTTGCTGTGACAGTGTGTGTGTGTGTGTGTGTGTGTCGAATGAACTGTGGTAGCTGGGGAGAGAGAGAGAGAGAGAGAGAGAGAGAGAGAGAGATGTTTCCCCTGGGTTAAACCGGGATAATTTAACTAAACTCAAATTTTCCTCAATGACATTTTCCTGGTAATGAAAGTGAGTCATCCTTTAATTTATATCAAAACAAAGGTAATATACAGACATATAAACAAATCTATAATACAACACGTAGTTAAAGACTCAACAGATATCTATCAGTTTTATTTGAAGTGTATAAAGATGCGATGGAGAGAGGAGAAGACAGCAAGACTCACACAAACGTAAATAATCATCATCATCATCATCATCATCATCATCATCATCATCATCATCATCATCATCATAATCATCATCATCATCATCATCATCATCATCATAATCATCATCATCATCATCATTATCATACCTGGGTCGTGGTTAATGATATATTCAATTACCTTTCACCTCTTGGAGCAGAAAAGGAATTTATCATATTTGGAAATACTGAGTTTTATAAATCTGTCGTCTCGTTGAAAGCTTCTGCCGTGTATATGATGCCGAGTGTGTTAAGGATTTTACCGAGTGAGGCATCGTTTTAATGGAGTGTCATTTGTGATGTGTTATAGCCGTCTAGTTCACAGGCAGTAATATTAATTCACAAGGTTGATAATGTAGCTGATGAGTATAGCTTTAATGATTATATACCTTAGCTTTGTGTAAGGTCTGGTGAGCTAGTGATGTCTCTTCGCTTATATAGTTCTTTCTCTTTATAACTCTTATTCTCTCTACATCTCTCTCTTCTCGCTCTCACTTTATCTCTCTCAATCTCTCTCTATCTCTCTCACCCTTTCTTACCATTCTCTATTCCTCTCACTTCTCCACCACCACCACCACACTACCACCACCACCACTACCACCATCTCCACTACCATTACTACCACCACCACCACCACTCAAAATGTCACTTCTACCTGTGTGTTGTGATAAAAAACTGTAACTATATCACCACGAACAACTGTCTGAACTGTTCTGTAAATCAATTTTCATCGTTTTTGTTAAATTTTATAACGAAAATAATTGTTATTTATTGCTTATCGATACATTAATAAGTGTTAGAGGGATTTAACACCTTTATGTTAACGAGTACGGAGATTTTATACTATTGCCTGTTAATACTCATAGGCCGGATTACGTTGACTGTTAACAGGCATGGAAAGGAGTAATTTTTGTCTGTTAACGGGAATAAGATCTCACACTTTTTTTTTATAAACGGGTATAAAATGGACTGCTTCTTGTCTGTTAACAGGAAAACGGTGGGATTTATACTGTTGTCATCTGTTAACAGGGAAATAGTGGGATTTATACTGTTGCCATCTGTTAACAGGGAAAACGGTGGGATTTATACTGTTGTCATCTGTTAACAGGCCCGACAAGAATTGTGTGGGCAGCTGCAGGTGGGCCAGCCGAGCTACCCTGCAATCTGACTGCACCGCTACCCAAGGATGCCGCCCGTCTCGTTCTTTGGTACAAAACTGGTGTCCACAAGCCTATTTACAGGTTAGTCCGGTCCATGTACAGGTCAATCTGGTCTCTACAGGTCAGCTTGGTTCATGTACAGGTCAATCTGGTATCTACAGGTCAGCTTGGTCCATGTACAGGTCAATCTGGTATCTACAGGTCAGCTTGGTCCGTCTACAGGTCAGAGGTCAGGTTAATCTGATCGCTATAAGAACAGCCCAGTCCCATCCATTGTAAAAATTATCAATAACTTGTAATCAATCGGTGTATTCACTCCCGGTAAATACTACTTCTTGCACTGTTACTATGTTGAAATGCCCTGTAGTTTGAGCTTCTCCTCACCTAGTTATTATATATCTTATTTGTATCACTTATGTTACTTGTATATTATTTGTCAATCAAGAGACCCATTCACCAATTATGTAACTGTATATTTTCATCCTTCCGGCTGCTATGCTCTTTCAATAAACTGTTAATTATTATTATTATTATTAGAAACGATAATATGTAATTATAAAGAATATTTTTCGTTTCTGATATTAGATACAAATAGAGTAAGAGAGAGAGAGAGAGAGATAGTCGTGAGAAAGGGTAGGGAAAGTGAGAGAAAGTACTTACAAAGTTCTCTCTCTCTCTGTTTCTCCCGTCTCTCTCTCTCTCTCTCTCTTGCCAGCTACACTCTCCTTTACACCAGAGGGCTCACTATTCCTGCTGGTGACAGGTCGATCGTGTTGTTTCACCGTTAGTGTAAAAGTGTTCAATTCTCAATGGAGTTTTGTTCATTATTCTCTTCCTGTGTTCAGAATATAGATCCGGTAACTCAATCGCTTTGAATATTGAAGAAATACAGGGTGTTCATAAATGAGTACCCTGATTAAAGCAAGGTCTACCACTGTTTTTAGGGTAATCATTTATGGACACCCTGAGAACTATTTTAGTAAGGTCTGGTGAGATAATTTTATTTTATTAATCTCATAAATTGTAATATATTTCCACCGGCTCGGGCCTTTAATCTTGTCTTCCGTCAACAAGATTTTCCATTTGGTAAATACATAATCGTTGACCTTGGCTTGGTCGTCAGTTAACAGCAGTGCTCATACAACGAATCCTTGTGTTGCTTGTACCCTCTCTTATGAAACTCTCCAACACAAGATTACGTCAAACGATGAATCTTGGTGAGTCATTTGGCCGTCGCAGATAAGGCCTCGGGTGTTGTTCTAACCATCTTCAGTATTTATCATCTTGTTTTCCTTATATAAGTTAATTAATATTTCTCCTCTATTACCCAGGTCATGTGGTCCTACTCCAGGTGCTACTTTACCTTCCCCAACCTTGGCCTTAAAATAATCCATTATCATCACATATTCATTAAACTTCACAGTGTCTTTGGTTTTCTTTTAATATTTATCAACAATTCCTGAGACTTCATCCTCACTATCATTTGTTGGTACATAAACCTGTATTATCACCAAGTCTTCGGGTTTAGCTTTAAACTTGACCACCATAACACTATCTCACACTGTCCGGTATCCCTTTATACTGCTCAACTTCTGGTTCACAACAATACCAACACCTCTCCCATGTTGTTCCCTCCACAGCTACGACATGCGTCACGGGCCGGCCACACACTGGAAGAGCCCCGCACACCTGGGACTACGAGCCACCTTCGAGGCAGCAAGGAACGCCCTCATCATCCAGCGGGTGGAGTTGAGGGACGAGGGGACTTACCGCTGCAGGGTAGACTTCCGCACCAACCCTACACTGACCTTCACCTCCAACCTGTCTGTTGTGGGTAAGTACCTTTACCTCTCTAACTTCTCTGTCTGTCGTCTGTCTCTCTCTCTCTCTAGCCTGGAATCGAGCCCGTGACCCTACATGTGAACAGGGATAGCGATCCATGGACATCAAATATCCTAGGCTTTGCTGTATTTCATAGAGTCTGCTCCTTCGTCTTATTCTAAGCAACGAGAGCCTCCCGCCAGAGAGCCTTCCACCAGAGAGAGCCTCACGCTAGCTAGTTTTGTAACATGCTACTACGACCACATACTGTAGTTGGTACGGCTATCCTGGCAGGCCCTGTTGCTCAAGAATAAAGGAAGGAGCAGGATTGTGTGAAATACAACAAAGCCGAGGATTGTTTTGTTGTCCTTATGGTATCGTGGCATTGATGTATATATGAAGGCCTCAGAAGCACAAGGCCGCAAGCACCACCATGGGGAAAATGGAGTTGTTGGTGCCAATATATTCTCCAAGTTGAGTTCTGTCTTGTGGAGCTTGGATTTGCGGCCCTGTGTTACTCTCACATGGTCAAAAATATCACTGAAATACATTGGTTTGTGTAACTAGAAGGACCATGTTCAACACACATTCGTCACACAAGGCCGCAAGTCTCACCCCACCGCACTGAGTCCCTTTAACTCACATAGCAACCAATGACAGGCTCGCGACACCCACCACACCTCCCAGCTAAGCCAACGACACAGCGAGTAGACCCGCTTCGGCCAATGGACACGCGTCTGGGGCACATGGAAAGTGATGTATGACACTCATACACAAATCTTGTACAACAAAAGTCTTCAGAATAAAACAAACCCCACCTTGATATCTTCATTGGTTGTGGAGTAACAAACGAAAAACTTTAGGAGCTTGTTTCTCACTTTAAAAACAATATATACAGTATATGTGTGTGTGTCTGACTCCTAGTAAATTGATCAATAAATGAATAGGTGTTTCTTTATTACATCCACACACTCTGTTTATGTACCTATGATAATCATTCAGTCATCACTTATCCTTCTTCTTTACTGTTATTTTCCCTACTGTTAATTAACTAAATGTGTACACCATCATAGCTTCAAACATTGCTGGGTAGCTTCAAACATTGCTGGATAGCTTCAAACATAGGTTGGATGGATATATGAGCGATAGGGGTTGGGTGTAAACGGGACTGCCCAGTTTGGTTCAATAATGATGGATTTCCTCAGTGTCAATAATCGTTCTACCTAAAGTTGTGTACAAGATGTAAACGTCAATAATTTAGGAATATTATGCTGCCTCTCTGTCGCTCATGGCCTCCTTGTCTCCTTCACAGTACCTCCTCACAACCTGGTGGTGTATACTGACGAAGGTGCTGAGGTGAGGAGCTCTGTGGGTCCCTTTTTGGAGGGCGACACCATCACCCTTCACTGTCGAGCTATTGGGGGGTCACCGCCCCCAAGGGTCACCTGGTGGGAGGGGGCGGTGCTATTAGACATGACCTCGGAGGAGGAGACGTCAGAACACGTTACCAACACCCTCCTGGTGACCTCTCTCTCCAGACGTGACCTACACCGACCTTTGACCTGTCAGGCAGCTAACACCAACTTGACGGAGCCGCTTGAGACCACCGTCACCATCAACATGAACTGTGAGTTGACTTTTTTATCTACCTTCTATTATCGTCTCTTTTATTGTCTAGTCTATGGCGAGAGTAACGAGTCCGAGCTGTTGTCCAGCCTCCACGTACAGTACAGTACCAGCTGATGTATGGCGGAGTCCTCGTGGTACTCTGGTCTTTAATAATTCTATACAGGGTACTGAGACTCCTGCCCTGTAGAGTGTGGAGGACTGATGGTGACTACAGGGTGCTGAGACTCCTGCCCTGTAGAGTGTGAAGGACTGATGGTGACTACAGGGTGCTGAGACTCCTTCCCTGTAGAGTGTGAAGGACTGATGGTGACTACAGGGTGCTGAGACTCCTGCCCTGTAGAGTGTGGAGGACTGATGGTGACTACAGGGTGCTGAGACTCCTTCCCTGTAGAGTGTGAAGGACTGATGGTGACTACAGGGTTCTGAGACTCCTTCCCTGTAGAGTGTGAAGGACTGATGGTGACTACAGGGTGCTGAGACTCCTGCCCTGTAGAGTGTGAAGGACTGATGGTGACTACAGGGTGCTGAGACTCCTTCCCTGTAGAGTGTGGAGGACTGATGGTGACTACAGGGTTCTGAGACTCCTGCTTTATCTTTCCGGTTGAGGGTTGGTAGTCCAGTGTAAAGGTTTCAAGATGACCGTCTTCTGTTCTTAGGTTAACCCGTTCTGTAAGAGTTTGGCCTTCATCCTCCTACAGCCATCATCGAGACAAGAACGTTCTTCTATAGTAATCATTAAATACCTAGCGACAGTGTTAAGGAACAGCTAAAGCTTTCCATTAAGACTCACTAGCTGTGGGACGACTCACTAGCTGTGGGACGACTCAGCCAGGATGAGTCGATTTTTTTTTTTTTTAGGAAGTTATTTTTTTATTGGATTCGGTTGGGTCTTTCACCTTGGCTCTTATTGTTTTTGTTTAATTTACGACTATATCCTGTTGATGACCTGACTGTAGAGGGTCAACAGTCTTGTCTGTCTTGGGTAATGACATATAACCTTCTAGATGTGGCCGGTGATCTGTGCTGGTGTGGAGCCACGACGTCTGACCTGCTAGCACTGACTAACTCACTCTTCTCACCTGCCTGTGTCTTCCTCAACAGTTCCGCCACTGTTGGTTCGTATCCTAGGTGACCAAGGACCTCTGAGCGCTGGCCGACCCTACGACCTACTGTGTCAGGCCGTGGGAGCCAGACCCCCTGCTGTTATTACCTGGAGTCTTGACGATTCCAGCCTCACCACCCACACTGACCAGGTATGTCGCCACCCACACTGACCAGGTATGACACCACCCACACTGACCAGGTATGTCGCCACCCACACTGACCATGTATGTCGCCACCCACACTGACCAGGTATGTCGCCACCCACACTGACCAGGTATGACACCACCCACACTGACCAGGTATGTCGCCACCCACACTGACCATGTATGTCGCCACCCACACTGACCATGTATGTCGCCACCCACACTGACCAGGTATGTCGCCACCCACACTGACCAGGTATGTCGCCACCCACACTGACCAGGTATGTCGCCACCCACACCTTCAGCAAGTATAATACCTTACTGTAAGCTGATCCGAAAAGCTTCAATCAGCCAAAAACATTTTAGTAACAGCTTCAGTAGGAAAATATAGAAAGGATTAAGCATTTACTGTCATCTGTGGCAGCTTGGTTAATGAGCACACCTTTATCACAGTGTGTGGAGGAATAGTTTCTGTGGACCATCAAGTAGTAGTCAGTATGATATCCTTCACGTCTAGATCATCCAGGTTATCAAATGAATGAGACCTCAAGACCCACATCTCTTCCCTCAGTTCAGTTCTCTAGTTGACGACCAATTTCTTTTCTTGACAATACTGTAACACATGTTCTCAATTCCTGAGTTGTCTCGTGTTTTCTTAAAATTCATTCCATTTTCCTTCCCCGGATATCTTGTATCCCACCTAATGCTTTCGAAGTAGGTGTGAAGATGTGATTATTGAGTCCTACAGGATACATACCTCGCCAGGGTCCCCAAATGTTCTTTCCTTTAATGACCTGAAGGATACGCAAGTCGTCCCTCAGAGAAACACAATAGACCACTTACTCAAAAACCAATAATTCCATTTCGGTCAACTTTACAGTAACTTGGTGATGATAGCGGCAGTCGTAACTCACAGGGAAAGATATATTATATTAAAACAACTGAAGATCATGATTGGTCGATGTAAAGTGTGCAATGTATGAGTCGTGGTTTATTATACTGATAGTATAGTTAACAAGTGGTTAAACCTGTATGATAACTCTAACTCCATATGACCAAATATTGCGTTTGATAGTTGATAGGTTGTGCTAGATGACCGTGATGGCTGGTAGTTGACAGTAGGTTACGACACTCCTGGACACTAACAAGAAGAGCTGTAACATGGTGGTTCAGTGCAAAGACTGAGAGCATCCTAATGGCTTACCACCACCACTAGCAGATAGTATGACTGCTATTATGTTAATTCGTGTCTCAAACATCACTATAACCAGTAGTAGCTGATAAGATCACTGGCTTCTTTCCACAGTCGTCGCAGGAAGGTAATGTGACGACGAGTGAGTTAAGGTGGACGCCTAGTGTGAGGGACGCAGGAAAGATGCTGACCTGCCGGGCTGACTCACCTGTGCTGAATCCTGCTGGCCCCATGGTCGACAAGTGGAGACTGGACATATATTGTGAGTCTCTCTCTCTCTCTCTCTCTCTGGATATAAATTGGCAGAATTCTTTACCATTTTGAGAAACAATATAGATACTACGACAACCAAGAGTAACTATTGGTGAATTTAGTACAGAACATTAGACAGGAAAATGCTTTAATAATAACACTAAACCACGCAGTGTTAATCTTTCCTTTTGTCAATTACAGGCTGATATTGTAATAAATATCTTTGTGTACTCTCAAACACTGATGCCAGACACATGTACAGTATATAACAGGATGAGACAGTAAAACTTAAACTTCTCGTAATATCTGCTTGACGTACACATGCCTACAGACGGCCGGTGCAAAAACAACTAAATTTATCCCGACTATACAGCTGTGGACACAAATAATTCGGCAGGGAGGGAGTGTAAGCTGAGTCTGCCTCATAATTAAACTAAAAAAAATGAAAAGATTTGTGGTGTAGAAAGAGTCACAGACTTTTGTTCGCCACATTTATGTAACACCACCTCCCTCCCTCCCTCCCTGGCTGCCGAATTCTTTTTGTCCACAACATTTCATCTTAGCTTGAGAATTGAGAAGCTGATGACCAAGCTTATGCAGCACGACAACTACTAACTCAAGTATCTCTTACAAGTATCTGCCAAACATTAAGAGCACACCTGCTAACTCTGTCCACACCTGTACTCTTGGCCAGATGCATCAACCTTGTAATATCACCACATATGGTAACTCTGGCCCTCTCTTGAACCTCTCCGCCAGGTGTATGAACTCCCAGACGGGCCGGGGAATATGGTACAATAATTGCCACCTTCACTACACCTCAGTATTAAATACATACACAGCAGTACAGTATTTAAGGCCACACAGTACAGTGCACCCTCTCCTCTACCCCCTTGCCAGACGTGCCAGTCACCAAACTGCAGCCAGGACGATCTTTGAACCTGAGTAATATTGAAGAAGGTGACGACGTATACTTTGAGTGTTCCATACAGTCGAACCCCTGGGTGTACAAGATAGGCTGGCTACACGAGGTGAGTGTTATACCTAACCCCTGGGTGTACAAGATAGGCTGGCTACACGAGGTGAGTGTTATACCTAACCCCTGGGTGTACAAGGTAGGCTGGCTACACGAGGTGAGTGTTATACCTAACCCCTGGGTGTACAAGATAGGCTGGCTACACGAGGTGAGTGTTATACCTAACCCCTGGGTGTACAAGATAGGCTGGCTACACGAGGTGAGTGTTATACCTAACCCCTGGGTGTACAAGATAGGCTGGCTACACGAGGTGAGTGTTATACCTAACCCCTGGGTGCATGAGACGTGTGTTACCCACTACAGCACCTGGGTGTATTGGCTGCACTAGGGTAGGAAGCTCTCGGGGATAGTATATGTTAACCGAGGGATCCCCGAAGACCCGCCCATTGACTTATCCGCCAATCAAAATTCCTCGACTGTGACGCACCACCACCCACTCAGCTTTAGCCTGGCTACGTTAGACTAGAGGTTAAATGGCAGGAAATTCAGCACTTCTGTCTCCCACAACGATATTTTTCCGTTGAACTTTCCTTTGTGAATGCACTGGGTCTCTGTCATTGTGGGAATGTTGGTTATAAAGTGAAGAATCTATTCCACAAAGGACGTGTTAGCTTTGTTTACATAGTGATCAAAGTTATAGGAGTCTGGCAGACCTTCACATATAACCATCCAATAAGACCACGTGTTTGTCTGACTCTAAACCACTCTGTCTGTCTGTCTGTCTGTCTCTAAGTGCATAAGATAACGAACAGTCTTTTACCAAGTGTACACGTGGCTGAGACTGTTCTTGGTCAGTTGAAGCACAATTTCTCCCTAACAGATAAAGACAAAACAGTGTGAGAGAGCTAACTTTAGTATTGTACCACAGAGTAAGGAGCTGCAGCACAACGTCACGGCCGGGATCATCATCAGTAACCAGAGTTTGGTGCTACAGAGGGTGGCAAGACGAGCCTCGGGAAACTACTACTGCGTCGCCTCCAACATCGAGGGTGACGGACACTCTAACCCTATCCTTCTCAGAGTCAAGTGTGAGTATGATATTCTTTTATGAGTCAAGTGTGAGTATGGCATTCTTTTATGAGTCAAGTGTGAGTATGATATTCTTTTATGAGCCAAGTGTGAGGTTTAAACACGACATCCATCTAAGGCTCAAGAGTGATATTATGAGGGTCATACTTGAGGGTCATACTTGAGCTTTAGGTGTAGATATAACCCCATCAAAAATAATAGCCTCATGAGGTTCAATTATGAGTCATCATCAAGTGAGAGAATTACTTACCTTTAATAGTTATCTCTTAAGCTTATCTCCTGAGCTTAAGAGAGAGAGAACTAAGAGAGATGTGATAAAGGCGGTAAGAATGAGACAAAGGAACTATAAGCATAGGAATTGAGGAAATATGAGATAAATGAATATAACATAGACAAAGGGACAATAAATACAGGAACTGGGAGATAAAAGGGGAGAGAGAAGGAGATAATAAATGAGGAGACAGAGGGACTGAAGGATAAAACATGCAGATTATGGGAAATAAAGTAATGCATAATGAAAAGATCCGGAGGGAAATTAGATAAGGGAAGGAGACAGGGGAAATTAGATAAAGGGAGAGAGAGAGAGAGAGAGGGGAATAATAATAATCAGGATGGAAGAGGGAAGGTCCCCCTCCCTTGCGTGAATTATATATGAGAGGAGAGGGAGGAGAGTGTGGGAGGGTAGGAGAGAGAGACGGAGAGGAAGGAAGGAGAAGAGAGGAAAGAGGGAAATTAGAAAATAATGATGTGAAGGAAGGAAGGAAGGAAAGACGAAGAATGAGGGACATAGAGGGATGGAAAGGTGAGGGAAGAGGGAAGAAGTAAGGGAAGGAAGGAGAGAAAGGAACAGGGAAGTAAAGAAGGGAATGGGAGGTAGGAGGGAAGGAAGACTGCAGTAAGAAAACGAAGTGAAATGATAGAAGGAGAGAAGGATAAGAGGAACTAGGAAAGAAAGGGAGGAAGAACGTAAGGAAGGAACGTACAGAGGAGAGGGAGGAATAAAATAAAGAGGGAATAATACGGAAAAGTAGGGAGGAATAAGGAAAGGGAGAGATGAACAAATGAGGGAGAATAAAGTTAGTAGGAATATAGGAAGGAAGCAAACACCCTGGCCCACACCTGTCCATCACCCTGGCCCACACCTGTACATCACCCTGGCCCACACCTGTCCATCACCCTGGCCCCACACCTGTACATCACCCTGGCCCACACACCTGTACATCACCCTGGCCCACACCTGTACATCACCCTGGCCCACACCTGTGTCCATCACCCAGGCCCACACCTGTCCATCACCCTGGCCCTGCTGGCCACATGTACACCTGGCCCCTCACCACCAGCCCACATCACCCTGTCACATCACCCTGGCCCTCACCTGTACATCACCCTGGCCTCACCTGTACATCACCCCTGGCCTCACCTGTACATCACCCTGGCCCTCACCTGTACATCACCTGGCCTCACCCATCACCTGGCCTGGTACATCACCCCTGGCCTCACCTGTCCATCACCCCTGACCCCACCTGTACATCACCCTGGCCTCACCTGTACATCACCCTGGCCCTCACCTGTCCATCACCTGACCCACACCTGTACATCACCCTGGCCCCACACACCTGTGCATCACCCTGGCCCACCTGTCCATCACCCTGGCCCACACCTGTGTCCATCACCCTGGCCCACACCTGTCCATCACCCTGTTACACCTGGCCATCACCCTGGCCCACACCTGTACATCACCCTGGCCCACACCTGTACATCACCCTGGCCCACACCTGTACATCACCCTGGCCCACACTTGAATCACCCTTCCAGTGTGTAACGCGGCCAAATATGAACAGACGCTCATCCGAAGCCTATGGCGTTTAAATGGACCTTTAACAACAGCGGTGAAAGTGTAGATATTCCCCAGGTAAGTGACGCCCTCTCTCTCTCTCTCTCTCTCTCTCTCTCTCTCTCTCTCTCTCTCTCTCTCTCTCTCTCTCTCTCTCTCTCTCTCTCTCAGTGTTTTCAGAGATTTACAATACACGGAAATTACACTCAATTTACGATACTTGAGTTGTATTTAGTCACAATATATGATTTTCAGTGTTATTTTACAGTGATTGGTAATACATGATATACAGTGACGTACAGTGCCTAGAAGTTATTATAATTAATGATACTTAAAAATACCAGTCAAGATTTACGATACAATAAGTTTAAATTCACCAAAGTTACAGTCGTTACATAATAGATTATATTAATTTACAAGTTACAGCACAAATAAATTAGAACTATTATGAGTTACAGAACCTGTGAGTGACGTGAGTAACCAATTGTCTTACTGTTTCCATCCCCAGACTCACATCCTAGTCTCGGGTCCTCAGTCAAAGTCAACAGTGAGTTACACCCCAAATACTGAGCTTGACTATGGGACGTTGTTATGCTGGGGAACAAACGCTGTGGGTACTCAACGCTACCCCTGTGTGTTCCATGTGTTCCCTGCTGGTGAGTGTTCCATGTGTGTTCCCTAGTGGTGAGTATTGTTCCTTGTGTGTTCCCTAGTGGTGAGTATTGTTCCTTGTGTGTTCCCTAGTGGTGAGTATTGTTCCTTGTGTGTTCCCTGCTGGTGAGTATTGTTCCTTGTGTGTTCTCTGCTGGTGACTAGTGTTCCTTGTGTGTTCCCAAGTGGTGAGTATAGTTCCTTGTGTGTTCCCCAAGTGGTGAGTATAGTTCCTTGTGTGTTCCCTGCTGGTGAGTATTGTTCCTTGTGTGTTTCCTGCTGGTGAGTAGTGTTCCATGTGTTTCCTGCTGGTGAGTAGTGTTCCATGTGTTTCCTGCTGGTGAGTAGTGTTCCATGTGTTTCCTGCTGGTGAGTAGTATTCCTTGTGTGTTCCCTGTTAGTGAGTGTTCCCTGGATGTTTCCTGTAGTGTTCCCTAGTGGTGAATAGTGTCCCTTGTGTGTTCCCTGTGTGTTCCCTGACGGTGAGTAATGTTCCTTGTGTGTTCCCTGCTGGTGAGTGTTCCCTGTGTGTTCCCTGTTGGTGAGTAGTGTTCCCTGTGTGTTCCCTGTTGGTGAGTAGTGTTCCCTGCGTGTTCCCTGTTAGTGAGTGTTCCCTGGGTGTTCCCTGTTGGTGAGTAGTGTTCCTTGTGTGTTCCCTGGTGGTGAATAGTGTTCCCTGCGTGTTCCTTGTGTTTTCCCTGTAGTGTTCCCTATGTGTTCCCTTTAGTGTTCCCTTTAGTGTTGCCTGTAGTGTTCCCTGTAGTGTTCCATTGGTGTTCCATTGGTGTTCCCTGTTCTGTCACCACTAAATCAACTACCCTCCCTGTCTTCCTTTACCTCCACCAGGTCGACTACTAACCCTCCCTGTCTTCCTCTACCTCCACCAGGTCGACCACTAACCCTCCCTGTCTTCCTCTACCTCCAACAGGTCGACCACTAACCCTCCCTGTCTTCCTCTACCTCCACCAGGTCGACCACTAACCCTCCCTGTCTTCCTCTACCTCCAACAGGTCGACCACTAACCCTCCCTGTCTTCCTCTACCTCCACCAGGTCGACCACTAACCCTCCCTGTCTTCCTCTACCTCCAACAGGTCGACCACTAACCCTCCCTGTCTTCCTCTACCTCCACCAGGTCGACCACTAACCCTCCCTGTCTTCCTCTACCTCCAACAGGTCGACCACTAACCCTCCCTGTCTTCCTCTACCTCCAACAGGTCGACCAGATCCGGTACACAACTGCTCGTCCTATAACCTATCAGTGTCCGTGGTGAACGTCAGGTGTGTGTCGGGGTTCGACGGAGGCCTACCACAGACCTTCATCCTGGAACTGTATGAACCTCGCTCTAACAGACTCTTAGCTAACGTTACTAACAAGGTGGGTAGAGTGTGTGTGTGTGTGTGTGTGTGTGTGTGTGTGTGTGTGTGTGTGTGTATTGGAGTCAAAACCCTAAATATAATCTTCAGTATAATTAAACCGGTATACTTTAAGACCAATTTGTGTTTACTGACCATGAACGATGGTTTTGTAGATTGAAGACGGTGTTTTAACCACTAAACGGAAGATGGTTTAACCTTTTGAGGACAATGGTTTAACCTTTTGAGGACGATGGTTTAACCTTCTGAGGGCAATGGCTTAACCTTTTGAGGACGATGGTTTAACCTTCTGAGGGCAATGGCTTAACCTTTTGAGGGCGATGGTTTAACCTTTTGAGGACGATGGTTTAACACCTGTAATATAACGGTTTAAGGCAAATGAGTGACATATCTGTGTTATGTTAACCAGTCTGTGAAGATGAATTAAAAAAACAGGTGACAGAGAGCTTTCTGAATGGCCAATAAGCTGTGCTCTCTGATTGACAAAAACAATCCAAGAGTGGTCAATAAGGTAAGCTCTCTGAGTGGCCAAGACCCCGTTAATACTCTCTCTCTGTCACCACTAGATCGACCAGGCCCCACTAATACTCTCTGTCGCCACTAGATCGACCGGTCCCCGCTAATACTCTCTCTCTGTCACCACTAGATCGACCAGGCCCCGCTAATACTCTCTCTCTCTGCCACCACAAGATCGACCACAAGCTCTCTGAGTGGCTAGTACACTAAGCTTTTGGTTTATATTTCCTGTATGCCGATTCTCAAAGGCATGAAAAGGCGTCTTACTTCTGGCCTTAAAGTTAAAGGCTCAAAGAAAATCTTATCTCCGTGTCAGCCACAAAATGTTTACCCTCACTTGTGGTTGAGCTGGCGTTAGCACTCACTGGCCCACGCGTTCATGTTTTCCGCAACAGCTGTGATATTTATGTGTCAGAAACAAACAAGATTTTAAGAGCAAAGTTTGTGTATTTATGTAATTACTGGTGTGTGTGTGTGTCTGTGTGTGTGTGTGTATGTGTGTGTTTGTGTGTGTGTGTGTGTTCGTAGCAGTTTATGTACGTAAGGTTGCAGGAAAATACATGAGTGTGTTTGTTATATCTACAAGTGTTGGTCTGTGTGTCAGTGTGGCAACCTGGGGTCAAAGGGCATACACGCATGAAGGTGCAGATCCGTGTACCAGTGTGATTACTACGGTGTACTCGCGTGTGTGTACAGGTTATTTAACTGCATATAAAAGCATGTATGGAGGAGGACCTGTGCACTGTGTCCACCTGAGTCCTCACTATATGGGTGTGTGGGCAACTGACGTTCATGGGTATCTGTTGCAGGTGCCTACGTTTACGGTGATGGACCTATCGCCAGGGCTGGCGTTTATGGGGGTGATTTACTCCACCAATGAGAAGGGGCGCGGGGAGATGGTGTCTCTCCAGGTGTACACCATCAAGGACGCTGAGAGACGCACAGGTGAGTCTCCACTTGAGCTAACGACTCACACAAAGACATATTATATAACTAATTCACTCCTTAATAAATAACCTATTTGGCCTGGAGAGAAATAGGACACAAACCTATAGAGGGACTCCCCGGCTACCTACTGTAGAGTGTATTTTGTTGAGGGTGTAGCAGCTGCCGACAACACCAACACACTTAAGGTAGTGAGGTAACTTTGTAACTGTGTCAAGGAAGAGCTCAGAAAGAAGTGAAAACTCACCAGACTCGTTAACTCTTAATTATCCAGTAACACAATCCATTTATCGATTCACACACACACACACACACACACACACACTCACACACTCACATCGGTGCGGGCCCATAAGAGCCCGCACCGATAGATATAAGAACAGCACCATCCCATCTATTGTTAAAATAATAAACAACTCCTGATTATACTGTGTACAGCCCTGTAAATGTATTCAGTGCATATTATATCATTATCTAAAATCAAATGTAAGTCTGTATATTTTCAGCCACCGGCACTCTATTAATAAGCCGTTTATTATTATTATTATTATTACACACACACTAGGTCCTATGATACACTTCCGGGCAGGTTGAACGTTTACACAGGTTCCTTTGCTGCTGTGCAAGCTCCTACCACCTATATCTTACCTGTGTCTCACCTGTCACTCACCTGTCACTCACCTGTCACTCAATGTGTTTCAACCCACAGCGGCAATCAAGCCCCCTCCCACCCACGGACAGTCATCACCACCCTTCACTATCAAGTCCATTATAGCCTTGGTGGTGGGTGTCGTGGGCGGCCTGATGGTGTTGGTCGTGATGGTGTGTGCGGTGGTGAGGCTGCGCTACGAGCGACGGGCGGAGGAGAGGGCCGAGTGTGGGCGGAGTGTGGGCGTGAGGGAGGCAGGAGGGTGTCTGGAGGAAGTGGGTGTGGCTACTCAATCTACCATGTCGGCCACCACCCTCCAGGACCTGCCCTCACCCCTCCCCCCAGTGACGAAAGAACCCTGATGATACCCACTCCAGGTGAGTCTACCTCTCAGGTGGGTCTCCTCTCCAGGTGAGTCTACCTCTCAAGGTGAGTCTACCTCTCAGGTGAGTCTACCTCTCCAGGTGATCTACCTCTCAGGTGAGTGTACCTCTCAGGTGAGTCTACCTCTCAGGTGAGTCTACCTCTCAGGTGGGTCCTACCTCTCAGGTGTGTCTACCTCTCAGGTGGGTCTACCTCTCAGGTGAGTCTACCTCAGGTGGGTCTACCTCTCAGGTGGGTCTACCTCTCAGGTGAGCTCTACCTCCAGGGTGGGTCTACCTCTCAGGTGGAGTCTACCTCTCAGGTGAGTCTACCTCTCAGGTGAGTGTACCTCTCAGGTCCCTCTCAGGTGAGTGTGCCTCTCCAGGTGAGTGTGCCTCTCAGGTGAGTCTACTCTCAGGTGGGTCTACCTCTCAGGTGAGTCTACCTCTCAGGTGAGTGTACCTCAGGTGAGTCACCTCCTCAGGTGAGTCTACTCTCAGGGTGAGGTCTACCTCTCAGGTGGATCCCTCTCAGGTGAGTCTACCTCTCAGGTGAGTCTACCTCTCAGGTGAGTCTACCTCCTCAGGTGAGTCCACCTCTCGGTGGAGTCTACCTCTCAGGTGAGTCTACCTCAGGTGAGTCTACCTCCTCAGGTGAGTCTACCTCTCAGGTGGGTCTACCTCTCAGGTGGAGTCTACCTCTCAGGTGAGTCTACCTCTCAGGTGAGTCTACCTCTCAGGTGAGTCTACTCAGGTGAGTCTACCTCTCAGGTGAGTCTACCTCTCAGGTGAGTCACCTCTCAGGTGAGTCACCTCTCAGGTGAGTCTACACCTCTCCAGGTGAGTCTACCTCTCCAGGTGAGTCTACCTCTCAGGTGGGTCTACCTCTCAGGTGAGTCTACCTCTCCAGGTGAGTCTACCTCTCAGGTGAGTCTACCTCTCAGGTGAGTCTCTCAGGTGGTCTCCTCTCAGGTGAGTCTACCTCTCAGGTGAGTCTACCTCTCAGGTGAGTCTACCTCTCAGGTGGTCCCTCTCAGGTGAGTCTACCTCTCGGTGAGTCCTACCTCTCAGGTGAGTCTACCCTCTCAGGTGATCTACCTCTCAGTGGTCTACCTCTCCAGGTGAGTCTACCTCTCAGGTGAGTCTACCTCTCAGGTGAGTCTACCTCTCAGGTGAGTCTACCTCTCCAGGTGTCCCCTGTGGTCTCCTCTCAGGTGAGTTACCTCTCAGGTGAGTCTACCCTCTCAGGTGAGTCTACCTCTCAGGTGAGTCTACCTCTCAGGTGGGTCTACCTCTCAGTGATCCCTCTCAGGTGGTCCCTCTCAGGTGAGTCACCTCAGGTGATCTACCTCTCAGGTGAGTCTACCTCTCAGGTGGGTCCCTCTCAGGTAGTCTACCTCTCGGTGAGTCTACCTCTCAGGTGGGTCTCCACCTCTCAGGTGTGTCTACCTCTCAGGTGGGTGTGCCTCTCAGGTGAGTCTACCTCTCAGGTGGGTCACCTCTCAGGTGAGTCTACCTCTCAGGTGATCTACCTCTCAGGTGAGTCTACCTCTCAGGTGGAGTCTACCTCTCAGGTGTGTCTCTACCTCTCAGGTGAGTCTACCTCTCAGGTGGAGTCTACCTCTCAGGTGAGTCTACCTCTCAGGTGAGTCTACCTCTCAGGTGAGTCTACCTCAGGTGAGTCTACTCTCAGGTGGAGTCTACCTCTCAGGTGAGTTACCTCTCAGGTGGGTGCCTCAGGTGAGTCTACCTCTCAGGTGGAGTCTCTCAGGTGATGTACCCCTCTCAGGTGAGTCCCTCTCAGGTGGGCCTCTCAGGTGTGTCCCCTCAGGTGGTGTACACCTCTCAGGTGAGTCTACCTCTCTCAGGTGGTCTCTCTCAGGTAGTCTCTCAGGTGAGTGTCCCTCTCAGGTGAGTCTACCTCAGGTGGTCTACCTCTCAGGTGGAGTCTACCTCAGGTGGGTCTACCCCTCTCAGGTGTGCCTCTCAGGTGGTGCCTCCCGGGTGGTCTACCTCTCAGGTGAGTGTGCCTCTCAGGTGAGTGTGCCTCTCAGGTGAGTGTACCTCTCGGTGAGTTACCTCTCAGGTGAGTCTACCTCTCAGGTGAGTCTACCTCTCAGGTGGTGTGCCTCTCAGGTGAGTCTACCTCTCAGGTGGAGTCTACCTCTCAGGTGTGTCTACCCTCTCAGGTGAGTCTACCTCTCAGGTGAGTCTACCTCTCAGGTGAGTCTACCTCTCAGGTGAGTCTACCTCCTCAGGTGATGTACACTCTCAGGTGAGTCTACCTCTCAGGTGAGCTCTACCTCTAGTGGAGTCTACCTCAGGTGAGTGTACCTCTCAGGTGAGTCTACCTCTCAGGTGGTCTCCCTCTCAGGTGAGTCTACTGGTGGGTCTACCTCTCGGGTCTACCTCTCAGGTGAGTCTACCTCTCAGGTGAGTCTACCTCTCAGGTGGGTCTACCTCTCAGGTGAGTCTACCTCTCAGGTGAGTCTACCTCACATGGGTCTCTGCTGTACACATATTTGTTCTTTTCCTTCAAGTAAATCTCAGCACCCAAGTCGCTGACGTCACCTCCTACACTGACTAGCTCCTGACGTCACCTCCTACACTGACTAGCTCCTGACCTGACCCCTCATTTAGATGACCCTGTCAATGACGTCATAGACTATGCAGGTAAAATAGGAATTCTACCAACCAATTAGGTGAGCTCCTGACGTCATTCCCCAGAAGTGACAAGCCAATGATTATCGTACCGTCGTCTCTGACAACACTGTGACCAACAACCATCACAGTAGTTAACAACCATCACAGTAGTTAACGACCATCACAGTAGTTAACAACCATCATAGTAGTTAACGACCATCATAGTAGTTAACAACCATCACAGTAGTTAACGACCATCACAGTAGTTAACAACCATCATAGTAGTTAACGACCATCATAGTAGTTAACGACCATCACAGTAGTTAACGACCATCACAGTAGTTAACGACCATCACAGTAGTTAACGACCATCATAGTAGTTAACAACCATCACAGTAGTTAACGACCATCACAGTAGTTAACAACCATCATAGTAGTTAACGACCATCATAGTAGTTAACAACCATCACAGTAGTTAACGACCATCACAGTAGTTAACAACCATCATAGTAGTTAACGACCATCATAGTAGTTAACGACCATCACAGTAGTTAACGACCATCACAGTAGTTAACAACCATCACAGTAGTTAACGACCATCACAGTAACTAATATGTCAACTATGCCACACAGACACAGACTCTTGGCACATCGAGGGCGTGAACACCATCAGCTCAGCCTCTATGCCGCCCAGTTACGCCACCCTCCCTCGGGCCGCCCACCTGTACACCCACACTGCTAATTACCAGGTGAGAGCCAGAGAGAGAGAGAGGGGGAGAGGAGGCAATGAAATATATTAAAGGAGATAAAACTGGAAGAGAAAATGATAGAATAGGAGGAACTAGCGGAGAGAGAGAGAGAGAGAGAGAGAGAGAGAGAGAGAGAGAGAGAGAGAGAGAGAGAGATATATAACAGAACACAATTATTCAACTTAACATGAATTGAAGGGAGAATAAATTCACATAATAATTTTGTTTCATACTTTTAGATAGATAGATAGATAGATAGATAGATAGATGGATAGATAGATAGAGTTGTTCCCTCGGTAGTTACCTCCCGGGGTCACCTTATTAACACAGGTAAAGTCTCAGGTAACACTGCGACCTTAACAGAGGTGTGGTCCTCCTAGCAGGTGTGTGGCAGCAGCAGTGTGCAGTACGCGGAGCTCCTGTTGGCGAATGCCACCACAGCCGCGCCGCCTCACCACTGCCACCCACCACAGCAGCGGGTGGTATATGCCGCCCTCAGCCACCCACCACCACCACCCTCTCACCACCATCAACACTCCTCTCCCTCCTCCGGCTCCGTTTACCCACACACATCCACCAGCACCCCCACACACATCACCCACCACCACCACATCACCCCCACACACATGACCCACCACTCACAACAGCACCTGCACCAACCACAGCAGCAACAGAGGGTCAACTGGACACCTTCAACCACGAATATAGTCAGAAGACATTCACTCAGGCGTGATCCTTATAAGAGCGACAGAGAGGCCAGTGTCCCGCTTATTGCTCCACAGAAAGAAAGCTCCGTGTAGGGTAAGTGTGAGAGTCTTGTTATTAGTGTGACCCTAATGTGACCTAGTATAACCCCAGTGTGACCTTTGGATGATTCAAGTGTGACCCAAAATGGTCCTAGTGTGACCCTAATGTGACCTAGTATAACCCCAGTGTGACCTTTGGATGATTCAAGTGTTACCCAAAATGGTCCTAGTGTGTCGCTAGTTTGACCTCTACCCATCAATAGTATGACCTTTATGCAGGGTCATCCTATAATACGATGATAAGATTAATCTGCCTAAATTCAACACCCAAAGAGATTTTTCGTGTATCTTAATAACTGTTATAATTGGTTTATAATTTAATGTTAAAACTGACCTGCCATTACCTTCGTCCAGTTAATACTAATGTAACAACAACATCTATCGTGCGAGGTGACTATTTGTGAGCTGATCCCAGACAAACCAGTATCTGGCGACGTCTGTTCGCATCATAACAGTTGTCTACGATAAGTACTTCCTTGTCTGAACACTTGTCTACTCCAGTGAGGTCAGAAAATTCCTTACCAGTTGTAATAAAATGTTTCTAATTTATCTTTCCTTTAATAATTATAAGTAAAAGAATAACCTTGAAGATATACAAGCATGTATATTGCACCATCTTGTAACCCAGCTTAAACATTTGCACCATTAGCGCTTCTCAACACGTCTAACCGATAGTCGATATCAGGCCACATTCACCGCAACATGTCCATAGTCGTGGTAGCGATGACGGCCATTATCATATGGTCCTTGGCTTCAACACGCACTCAAATAGTCTAATGGAGTGATGTCGGTCGAGTGTCCCGTAGACTCTAGATTATATATAGTCAATAAATTAGTTATTAAATATGAAAGGCTTTGTCAATGATAATTATTGTAAGTCTTACCCGTAAGCTCAATTTTTTTTGCATATTTAAAAATTCCATTTGGTTGAGTCTTGGACGAGTGACTGGACATTCTCCCTTGATGGTAATACTTAACTATACTTTATCTCTTGAATATTGTCTGGCAATAATGGTATCTTCAATATAAATGACCAGCGTGTGATAGAAATATAACGGTGTGTAGAAACTTGGTCGTGCATGCGCAAAAACGCCTCAGGAAGTGCATCACGGAGAAGAAATATCCCATGACAAGAGCGTGATTCACCCAGTAATTACCCAGTTTCTCTCAGCTGTCGGGAACAAACAAAATTGGGCAGAAACTACTCGTTTTAGGTCAGTTGTATACATATGTTGTTACTATTACTTTCCAGACACAACAAACAGTTCCCTAATATTTGGGCAATAGGCCGCAGCTCTGCCTCCATGTGTGACAGCCAGTGAGTCCTAGAACATGATGCTCCTGGGTATCATGAAAACAATATATAAGCTTCTATTAGGTACGATATAGTAAACACACAGATATTTACAATTAAACGTGTCCCTCACACAGTGGGGCGACGCCTAAGAGAACATGTGCCGTGATCCATTTAATAGTAAAGTGTTCAAGAACTTAGTCAGACAAGGTCACCTGATTCACTATACACTCATAGATTGGCCTCCACTCAGAGACTATGGTGGAAAAGAGGCCATTAAGGGCTAGTTAGGTCAGGTAGCCCTTAGTACCACCACTGACACAGATGCTCACACGAACAGGAGGTTTACTGATGATTTGATATTTTAAAGATCTCTTTTCCATTGACAACTCATCAACTTTTTCATATCGTGCAGTAGAATAAATGAGTAATAACACTTTATTTAGAGAGTGTAAAGTTGTTTTGACAACTGAGAAGAGGAAATGAGGGAATATCATCAATGGAAACCTATCAACAAAGACACAAGAACACAGGATACATATACAGTTGTTTTATGGTTTACTGTAGTATGAGCTTCTCTTGTTCCCAGTGGCTTTATTATGGCTGTCTGATCTTCATACTGGCCGCCAAAAAAGAAGGAACTGATGTAAAATGCGTCTTTGAATGAGAAGCCACCTGAGCAGAAACACTTGATCATGTGAGTCCTCGTAACAACACAATGTTTCCAAGATGTTTGTAACAGTTGATCCTCTACAACCCGGGGAATACAGTCAACTAATGGAAACACAACAGTTGTTATTGTATTAAAGTAACTCACTCGTGTATGTCAACTTTAAATCTCATATATTACCTTCATCTGACACCTTCCCCCATCTGACACCCTCACTTGACACACCCTTCAACTGACACTTCATCTGACACCCCCTTCATCTGACACTTTCATCTGACACCCCTTCATCTGACACCCCTTCATCTGACACCCCCTTCATCTGAACACCCCTTCATCTGACACCCTTCATCTGACACCCCCTTCATCTGACACCCCCTTCAACTGACACACTCCTTCATCTGACACCCCCTTCAACTGACACCCCTTCATCTGACACTCCCCTTCAACTGACACCCTCATCTGACACCCCCTTCATCTGACACCCTCATCTGCCAATTCTTCATCTGACACCCTTCCATCTGACACCCCCTTCATCTGACACCCCCTTCATCTGACACCCCTTCATCTGACACCCCTTCATCTGACACCTTCATCTGACACCCCCTTCATCTGACACCCCTTTCATCTGACATTCCCTTCATCTGGACACCCCTTCAACTGACACCCCTTCATCTGACCACCCCTTCAGCTGACACCCCCTTCATCTGACACCCCCTTCATCTGACACCCCTTCAACTGACACCCCCTTCAACTGACACCCTTCATCTGACACCCCTTCATCTGACACCCCTTCATCTGACACCCCCTTCATCTGACAACTCTTCATCTGACACCCCTTCATCTGACACCCCTTCAGCTGACACCCCTTCATCTGGACACCTTCAGCTGACACCTTCATCTGACACCTCATCTGACACCTTCATCTGACACCCCTTCATCTGACACCCTCTCAACTGACACCCCTTCATCTGACACCCCTTCAACTGACACCCCCTTCACCTGACACCCTTCATCTGACACCCTTCATCTGACACTTCTTCATCTGACACCCCTTCATCTGCTGACACCCTTCATCTGACACCCCTTCATCTGACACCCCCTTCATCTGACACCCCTTCAACTGACACCCCCTTCATCTGACACCCCTTCATCTGACACCCCTTCATCTGACACCCCCTTCATCTGACACCCCTTCATCTGACACCCCTTCATCTGACACCCTTCAACTGACACCCCTTCATCTGACACCCCTTCATCTGACACCCCTTCAACTGACACCCCTTCATCTGACACCCCCTTCATCTGACACCCCTTCATCTGACACCCCTTCACTGACACCCCTTCATCTGACACCCCTTCATCTGACACCCTTCAATCTGACACCCCCTTCATCTGACACCTTCATCTGACACCCCTTCATCTGACACCCCTTCAACTGACACCCCCTTCATCTGACACCCCTTCATCTGACACCCCTTCAACTGACATCCTTACCAGTTAAAGATGGTTGTCTTTCTCTGTCTTACAGTGTTACCAACGGTCCGACCTCAGAACAACACAGTGTTACCAACGGTCCGACCTCACAACAACACAGTGTTACCAACGGTCCGACTCAACAACACAGTGTTACTAACGGTCTGACTTCAAACAACAACAGTGTTACCAACGGTCTGACCTCAGAACAACACAGTGTTACCAAACGGTCTGACCTCAGAACAACACAGTAAACAGTCGATCACCAACGGTTACAACTCATGAACAACACAGCTGGTTCCCGAGGAAGTCCTAATTGTACTACCCACACCTGCCCACACCAGCCCACGCTGCTGCAATCCCCACACCTGCTTCATTGCCCACCCTAGCATCGCCCACCTGCTGCATCGTCCACGCCTGCTGCATCGCCCACATCTGCTGCATTCGTCCACGCCTGCTGCACTGCCCACCACACCTGCTGCATTGCCCATGGCCTGGCATAGCCCACACCTGGTGCATAGCCCATATGTGCAGTGCCCACGCCTGGTTGATAACCCACCACCTGGTGCATACCCACACCTGGTGCATCACCCACACCTGTGCATCACCCACACCTGTGCATCACCCACCTGGTGCATAGCACACACCTGGTGCATAGCCCACACCTGGTTGATAACCCACACCTGGTGCATCACCCACACCTGGTGCATCACCCAAAACCTGGCATAGCACACACCTCAGGGCACCCACACCTGGTGTGCACCACACCTGGTACCCAAACCTGAGCATACACACCTGGCATACACACCTGGTGCACCCACACCTGGTGCATCACCCACACCTGGTGCATAGCCCTGGTGCACCTGCAGTGGCGCCCACATCTGCAGCTGTTTCATCCAACCCACACCTGGTGCATCACAAACACTACATCACCCAACACCGCCCACATACCCACCTGCAACATCACCTGGTGCATCACCCACCTGCAGCATCACCCACACACCTGGCATCCACTGCACATCACCCACACCTGCAGCATCACCCACACAGCTGATTGATAGCCACAGCAAGTGATGCAGTCAGTGTAAGATAATATTTGTTTTCCGTTAAATTAAAAATATTATTGTTTGTGTGTGTTTATTTATTTATTATGTAATTTCTGTATACAACTGTAATTCTTTGTAATGTTATATAATTAATATGGTAATGCCACACAAATAATTATTATTAAACTACAGATACAGTTCCAAGATTTGTTTTCCATTTCCGAGTCTTAGTTCTCTGGGTGTGTTACTCCTAAAGTTTTCTTATTGTCATTGGTGAAAATATTGTAAAGTGAATCTGAGTCATATTGTTCTCTGTGTCTGGTTCATAAAGGATCTGTATAAGACTGAAACATAATTATACTACAATGTTTATTAATTACATCCTCACCATCATCTCCAAATCACCATCTCACCTTCACATCCATCACCAGTGCCATACCAATATTACAACACCTCCACCAGCTGGACGTGTTGTTGTTACTGTCTCTTAAGCAGAGTCTGACACATATATATATATATATATATTAATCAACATTGTTATATTTTTATAAGATGATGTCTGTAGTAATGTTTGTATTAGGGGATGATTAAACAAGGTTGACCTGCGAGGAACAAGGTGTAAGTACCGTTTGAGAGTATCACTGCTTGTTATACAAGTAAGATAAGGTGAATCGCCTCCCTCATTTGTTATACAAGCGTGGGATGAGTGCCAGGGCCATGGTGAGGACCAGGGCCATGAGTGAGGCCAGGGCCTGTTGAGGACCAGGGCCATGGTGAGGACAAGACCATGGTGAGGACCAGGGCCATGGTGAGGACCAGGGCCATGGTGAGGACCAGGGCCATGGTGAGGACCAGGGCCATGGTGAGATGGGGCCATGGTGAGACCAGGGCCATGGTGAGGACCAGGGCATGGTGAGAGACAAGACATGGTGAGGACCAGGGCCATGGTGAGGACCAGGGCCATGGTGAGGACCAGGGCCATGGTGAGGACCAGGGCCATGGTGAGGACCAGGGCCATGGTGAGGACCAGGGCCATGGTGAGGACCAGGGCCATGGTGAGGACCAGGGCCATGATGAGGACCAGAGTTATATGTGGTGGGGATAAGGGTTGTGTTGTGGTGAGGACAAGGAATGTACTAGAACCTAGGGACTGTGGTAGGTGTAAGGGGTGTGTGAAAGGCTGTGAGACCTCACTCCTCTGGCTCCCCAGCTCTTCAGTGGAGTGTGTATGGCCAGGAACAGTGTGTGTGTATATATAAACAGGTTAGAATACTTTACTATGTATAGAAACCATTGTACATACATACAGTTTTCAATACTATGTCTAACCAATAGCATTTTTGTAAATAGGTAATTTTAATTATCATGTATGGCTAAGGTCACTGTGCATAATAATAAAGTTAGGATGACAATACTGTACATCGTCAGGAACATTTTGAATACACAGTTTAGATTGGTTTGTGTCAACACGTGCCACGTATTATAATAACGGAATACACCTGAGTATAATAAATCAGGACACGAAGGTATTATTATTATTAAACCATCAAGAGTGTGATATATTTGCCCAACAACAACCGGACGCATCTATATTAGTGTACTTTACCAATTCACCAAAATGTATTTGTAAATGTATTCATTGTATTTTTGTATACGAATAAAACATTTCAGTATATGTATGGCGGTAATTACCCTTCATGTTGTTTCACTCTCTCTCTTTTACAGTTACTTTAAGGGGCAATGTTCGGTGGATTTGGCATCCTGTGTACCGCCAGCAAGGCTGGGGGCTCTTAACACTCGTCTTGCCCGCGGTGCCCACAGTTTCTCTGTGGATGTCGGTCACACTATAATAACCCGTTATAGTACCTCCTTCTTTCCTCCACAGCCAAACTGTGGAATGCTCTGCCCTCTTCTGTGTTTCCATACTCATACAATCCGTCTAACTTCAAGCTGCCCCTAAGGAGAGCCCTGGCATGGTGTTCCTGGGCGGGCCCCTGTTGGCGCCACCGCCCTGGCAGGGCGCCCAGGGCCGTCCTGCACCCCTTACAGGGCTCCTGGACGCCGACGTCCTGGAAGGCCTCTGGGGCGCCACCGCCCGTGGAAGAGCCTCTGGGGGCGCCACCGCCACTGGCAGGGCCTCTGGAGGCTCTACCGCCCTGGCCTCACCTGGGCGCGCCAACTTCTCTCAGAGGGCCCTGGAGTGCCGTTGCACTTAGCATTTTCCTGGGGAGTACAGGTAGAGAGGTGCTGGGGTAGAGGTAGGAGGGTGCTGGGAGTACAGGTAGGAGAGGTGCTGAGAGTACAGTTAAGAGGTGCTAGGAGTACAGGTACCTTTAGCACTTCTCACCCTGTACTCCCAGCACCTCTCCTACCTGTACTCCCAGCACCTCTCCTACCTGTACTCCCAGCACTTCTCCTACCTCGTGGAATTAAACCATAAAGTGACTTTTTAATTATGTTTTAATATGAGTTAAGAACCGTAATGAGTTTCCTGAATCTCACGAGGACGCTACTGGCTCTCTTTTACTCTATTAAACACATCGTCTCGTGGATAATGCATCTCTCTCTCTCTCTCTCTCTCTCTCTCTCTCTCTCTCTCTCTCTCTCTCTCTCTCTCTTTCTCTCTTTGTCTGTGTATGTGATTCTTTCTGTCTTCATTACTCAGTTTTTGTGTCAAATGAATTATTTTTATTAGTATGAAGACATCTCACTCTGGGGAAGACAACGGCGAAAATATTTTTGCTTTTGAGACAACACCTTTAATATAGGTGTGAGGCCAGGGGCGTGGAGGCCAGGGAGAGTGTGAGGCCGGGAGGTGTGGAGACCAGGGAGGAGTGTGAGGCCAGGGGAGATGTGTGAGGCAGGGGAGTGTGAGGCCAGGAGAGTGTGAGGCCAGGGAGAGTGTGAGGCCAAGGGAGGTGTGATGCCAGGGGAGGTGTGAGGGCCAGGGAGAGGTGGGAAGGAGAGCATGAGTTTGAATTTATGAAGAGAGAAAGTATTGAAGAGGAAGGAGGGAAAAGAAATAAATCAAGATTACTGGGAAATAAGGAAGACTTTGATGTAGGAGTGATGAAAAGAGGAAGAGGTGGCAGGAGTGGGAGGTGGGAGGAAGAGGAAGGGAGAGGAGGAATTAACAAAGGATAGGAGAAATGAGATAATGTAGGAGAAGGAAGAAAGAGAAGAAATGAGGAGAGAGAAGAGTAAGGGATATATTAGACGGAAGGGATAAAGATAGAGCGAGAGAAGGAGAAGGGGAGAAGGATGAAGGAGAGGGGAGAAGGACAAGGTAAATGACATAAACTTTTCTTCTTCCTTTCACCAACCCTCTTTGCTGACCATAACACAGGTAGCCACATACACACACACACACACACACACCACACACACACACACACACATACACACACACACACACACACACACCACACACACACCACACACACACACACACACACACACACACACACACACCACACACACACACACACACACACACACACACACACACACACACACACACACACACCACATACCATGGCTTACTGACTTCCTCAGTGACCGATGCCAAGCTTTATGCTTCGGAGGCTGTCTCCACCTTTCAGTCACTCACCTGTAGCGTCCCCAAAACTCCAAGATGGGACCGCTCTGCTTCTATGCTTATCAATGATGCCTAAGAAACCCTGCTCGTGGGAAATATGTCGACGACTCCACCATTGGGATCAGCGTCAACAATTCTGCTCCCAACTACCGCCCTTCAGGATTTATTGAACAGTCTCCAAAACTGGGCCACCCCATGTCACCATCAACCATACCAAGACCATGGTTTGCCATCAACCTCTCCTCCGACGTTGTCCCACCCCTTCCATTACTTTAGGTCGCAACACTCCAGGTTGTAGATTCCACTAAGCTCCTCGGCGTCACCATAGACAACAAACTAAATTGGAAACCACACGTCTGTGAAGTTGTCAAATCCTCGGTTCCGTCTCCACCTTCTCCGCCGACTCAAGTCCCTCGGGTTCCTGCACCCGAGCTCCTCGTTTACACAACATTCATACTTCCCAAGCTCACTATGCCTCCCCTACCTGGTCTTCCCTCCTACATGCCTCACAACGTAAACACCTAGAAAAAGTGCAAAGAGGGCATGCAAGATTGTTTCTCCCTTCCTACTCCACATATCAAGAAGCGCTCAACACACTGACCCTTTCGACTCTCACTGACCATCACCACGACCTCATCTGCAAATTGGTAGCTTCTGCACCATCGACACCGGCTCCTACTACCACCTGAGATCCCTAGCCCGAGTGCTGTTCGATACCACAACCGCATCAAGCACATACGAGCACGAACTGAGTCGCTATAAGAACAGCCCAGTCCCAACCATTATAAAAATTATCAATAACTTGTAATAAACCAGCGTATTCACTCCCAGTAAACACTACTTCTTGCACTGTCACTATGTTGAAATGCCCTGTAGTTTGAGCTTATCCCCATCTAGTTATTATATATCTTATTTGTATCACTGATGTTATTTGTATATTATTTGTAAATCGAAACCCATTCCCCAATTATGTAACTGTATATTTCATTTTGGCTGCCAAGCTCTTTCAATAAACCGTTAATTATTATTATTATTATTACACACAAACGACGCCTAGGAGATAGGTTAGAGAAAAACGACCTCTAAGTATTCTTCTTATACGTTCTTAAAAACTTTACGTCGACAATAACACAAGGATTTTTTTTTACAAATATGGCCATGTGAAAAAGACACGAACAAGGGTCAACTTCATAAACCGGAAACAATTTGTGGAAGGAAACTTGTCAATATCATTATATCAGAGCGAAAAAATATACAAATTCTATAAGACTGTGAATAAGAAAAGTATAATAACCCATAAGAAGGATTAATTAGTCCACACATAATTAACCTTGTTGAGTAAGGAGAACCAACAGAGACTTATGACTTTAAAAGGTAATAATGCCCGTGCAAGAAGGACTTAAAGCTGAAGGTATGTGAATCAGGTCCCTCTCTTCCTCATAAGACTCTCACATAACCATATTCTCCCATAAGACTCTCAGATAACCATAATCTCCCATAAGACTCTCACATAACCATAATCTCCCATAAGACTCTCACATAACCATATTCTCCCATAAGACTCTCACATAACCATATTCTCCCATAAGACTCTCACATAACCATATTCTCATAAGACTCTCCATAACATATTCTCCCATAAGACTCTCACATAACCATATTCTCCCATAAGACTCTCCACATAACCATATTCTCATAAGACTCTCACATAACCATATTCTCCCAAGACTCTCACATAACCATAAATCTCCCATAAGACTCTCACATAACCATATTCTCCCATAAGACTCTCCATAACCATATTCTCCATAAGACTCTCACATAACCATAATCTCCCAAGACTCTCCACATAACCATATTCTCCCATAAGACTCTCACATAACCATATTCCCCATAAGACTCTCACATAACCATATTCTCCTTAAGACTCTCCACATAACCATATTCCCCATAAGACTCTCTCAGATAACCATATTCTCCCATAAAGACTCCTCAGATAACCATAATCTCCCATAAGACTCTCACATAACCATATTCTCCCATAAGACTCTCACATAACCATAATCTCCCATAAGACTCTCCATAACCATAATCTCCCATAAGACTCTCCACATAAATATTCTCCCATAAGACTCTCACATAACCATATTCTCCCATAAGACTCTCACATAACCATATTCTCCCATAAGACTCTCACATAACCATATTCTCCACAAGACTCTCCACATAACCATATTCTCATAAGACTCTCACATAACCATAATCTCCATAAGACTCTCACATAACCATATTCTCATAAGACTCTCACATAACCATATTCTCCCATAAGACTCTCTTAACCATATTCTCCCACCTTAACAATATCACACCTATGCTACAATATGTCCCCCACAACTTCACAAAAGGGGACAGAAATGTTAATATATACAGTATGTTTATAATGGATTCCTCCCCCCCATTGTTTATTACCTATAGTCTGTCGTAAGGGTGAGAGAACATGAGAGAAGAGATGAAATATGTGAGAGGAAGCTTTAGTGTAAACATCACAAGTTGATTGTTCGCTAAACCTGTTATTATAGAGAAATACGTTAATTATTACCCTTACACGTTCCTAAGGCCACATAAATCATCATTATAATCATACTCAGCTTTATACACCAATAATCATATAGACACATTAAGTATTGTTCGTCATTATATTAGTTTTATCAACAGCATCACTACAGCATTAGTTTGAGGGAACAGTTGCCAGTGAATTAATTCCATATAGTTAATGAACAGGAATAGATTTAAATTGGCTTAAATGTTCAGAATATAGGAGAATAATTTGATATATTCAGTGGGAGTAATCTCAACAAAACAGCCTCATATTGCTCACAGCTGCAGTCAAATATCCCGTATACTCAATGCGTACATTTGCAATAAAACAATTCGATTCGAAATGATGCAACTATTGCAATAGAGCAAGTCTACATTCACAATGGGCGTATTTGCAGTAATGGAACAATCTTTACTCATTGAATGTAAATACAGTACATTATTTCTTTGGATATTGAAATTGAATGTTGGTTTAGTAGATCTGACGTCCAATAAGACAGGACAATGATTACTAAGGAGGAAGCGTAAAGTAAGATTATGTACCCATTCACAACTGGCTGAACTAGGGGTTGTGTCAGGGCCAAGTGCCAGTGGTCGATAATATATGAAGAAACAGTAATTCATAAGATGTGTATTTGGATATAAGTGACAGAGAGTCAATGTCGTACGAACGTGAATGACGCGGTGAGAGTAGTGTAGACCTGTAGCCGATACTGTAGAGTTACTGTTGTGTAAATCATCCTGTAAATATATACTGTACAGTTGAGAAAAATAATCTTATCTCTCTCTCTCTCTCTCTTGTCTCTAAAATGCCCTCTCTCTCTCTCTCTCTCTCTCTCTCTTTCCTTTCCTAGATATTTTTGTTGTCGTCAATGGTGGGGGAAGGTTGAAAGACTTCATAATTATCTGATTTTGTTTTTCTATGCCTTCCAATTTTCTTCCACCTCAATTAACTGAATTATAAATTATTCTCAGAGATGATCTTGATCAGACCTGGAGATACACTTTCCTACGCTTCTAAGTTTTTTTTCCTTTTATTTAATTAGTGTTTACGGACTCAGGAGACTCTTCCCGGGTGCAGTGTTAACGGTGTGTCTGTCCATACGAAGAATTGATTATTATTATTATTATTATTATTATTATTAACATATATTCAATTTCAAAAACTAATTATGAGGTAAAACGATAAGGTTACTATCATAAAACTTTATATTTTTCTCAGTTCATATATTATATACACGTTACACCTGAGGTAAGTAAATTTGATGAGAAGAGTAAAAATATCTTAGCGAAGATTTTTTGGGTAATGTTACTTGGATACTGCCTGTGGTCCCGTAGCGTGGTATTATGCTAGAGCTGTAATGTTCAATTAATCATCTATTATCAATTACTGTAGTAGTTCATGTCACTTCAATAATACAGAATGATAATGCACTGTATTATGTTATTTTACTCCATAAAAGTTACATTACATTACGTTAGGTATTGTTCATATATAAGGTTCAGTTGGTCGGCTGCTCACTTATGGTTACTGGCCAGACTGACGTAAATTTTGAGTTACGTCCTGGTTTTAACGTGTAACTTATACGTGAGTTAAGGAGTGGTGTGTGTGTGTGTGTGTGTGTGTGTGTGTGTGTGTGTGTGTGTGTGTGTGTAATAATAATAATTAACGGTTTATTGAAACAACATGGCTGCCCAAAGACTTAAAACATACAGTCACTTAATTGACAAATAATATACAAGTGACATAAGTGTTAAAGATATATTATATAATGACAAGGGGCGAGGGTCATTTAACAGCTCATTCACCACAGTTAGAGTAAAGTGAGATTGACAGGAAGTGGTTGACTAGGAGTTGTTATTGATATTTTTACAATAGTTAGAATTGGGCTGTTCTTATAACGATCAGTACAGGGTAGTATGGGCTGGGTGTGGTTGTGGTGTCGAACAACGATTTGTGGACGAGAATTTTTTCTGGTGGGAGCAAGAAAATGTGTCGAGGATGGCGTAGCAGCTTCTCAGAGTGATCCGAGAGGGTCGGTGTTCTGGGCGCTTTTTATGGAGAAGGGGAGGGAGAATAATCTTGCATGCACTCTTCTGTATTCCTTCTAGAGTCCTCACTGTGTGGCATTTAAGGAGGGAGACCAGGCAGGGGATGGGAATCATAGGTGAGTTTAGGAAGTACGAATGTTGAGTAGGTTCTCAAGAGCTCAGGTGGGGCATTCAGGGGGATTTGAGACGGCGGAGAAGGTGGAGACTAAAACTGGAGTTTGTTATCAATAGTGACGCTACAAACTGCTGGAAGCAATAATTTTAACCTTTATTCGAAATCACCTCGAGAAGCGCTAGTTGATCAACGATTCCCACCATGACTTCACAAGTGGACGTTCATGTCTGACAAATCTATTAACATTCCTTTCAACTGTTTTCGAATCAGTGGATGAAGGGCACAATTATGGTGTGGTTTACCTCGACTTTCCCAAAGCCTTCGACAGAGTCCCCCACGAAGGACTAATAAGAAAAGTGGAGGCTCGTGGAATTGGAGAAGGTATTCTTAAATGGATTAGGGCGTGGTTACAGGACAGGAAACAGCGAATAAGCATTAAGTGCACTAAATCCGATTGGAGTAACGTCACTACTGGAGTACCCCAAGGCTCAGTACTTGGACCATTATTATTTATTATATATAAAAACGACATATTATATCGGCGTAGACAGCAATATAAGTAAATTTGCCGACGACACTATTATAGGGCGTGTAATTAAATCTGACGAAGACTCCGCAAAACTACAGGAGATGAAATTTAATGTGAACAAATGCAAATTACTTAGTCTAGGAGATGTAAACAGAGAAGCCAGATACCAGATGAACAAAATTGTCATAGCGAAATCCGACTGTGAGAAAAGATTTGGGATCAATGATAAGTGTATTTGTTCGAAACAAAGTTAATAAATGCTTGGGTTCATACAAAGGAGTGTTAGTTATAAGACTAGCGAGGTTATCCTAAAACTAATTCTTGCGCTTGTGAGACCTCACTTGGATTACGAGGTTCAGTTTTGGTCACCGTACTACAGAATGGATATAGAATCCTTGGAATGAACTCAGAGAAGGATGACAAGACTAATCCCGGGCATTATGAACCTTGAGTACAGATGCAGGTTAAAGCATCTAATTTGCACTCCTTGAGAGATGTAGTGAGGGCGATATGATCGAGGGTGTATAAATGGAAGTCAGGACAAAACAAAGGTGATATAACAAAGGTACTCAAGTTATCCAACCAGGGAACGAACTCGTAACAATGGTTTGAATTAGACAAATTTATATTTAGGCTCGAGATTGGTAAACACTGGTTTGGAAATAGAAGTAGTGGATGATGGAACAAGTTACCAAAATCTTCACTAACTCGAACAAGCTGGATAACTTCAAACATAGGTTGGATGGATATATGAGCGAAAGGGGTTGGGCATGAACAGGGCTGCAAGTATGGGCCAATAGGCTCGCTGCAGTTTCCTCCATTCTTATGTTCTTATAAGGATGGGGAAGCTGAGTGGTCCCATCTTGGTGCCTTGGGAGACGCCAGAGTTGGGTGACTGAAGGTGGAGACAGCCCTCAGGAAGCGTACAGCAGCGTCGGTCACTAAGGAAGTCTGAAAGCCATGGTATAAGACTTCTCCGAAACCCAAGGCCTATAACTTTGTTGATGATTAAATTGTGGTCGACAAGGTCAAATGCCTCAGTGAGGTCAATGAAGGTTAGTGGTTCAATAATGTCAGCGAGGAACAATTATGGTAATAGACAGAACAACACGAGGGAAGGGTGTGAGGGAGAGTGAGGGAGGAGTGAGGGAGAGTGAGGGAGAGTGAGGGTGTGAGGTGGTGTGAGGGAGGTGAGGAGTGAGGGTGTGAGGGTGTGGGGTGTGAGGTGGGGTGTGAGGGAGGTGAGGGTGTGAGGGAGGTGGGAGGTGAGGGTGAGGAGGTGGGGTGTGAGGTGGGGTGTGAGGAGGTGGGGTGTGAGGTGAGGGTGTGTGAGGGAGAGTGGGGTGTGAGGGAGGTGAGGTGTGAGGTGGGGAGGTGGGGTGTGGGGGTGTGAGGGGTGTGGGGGGAGGTGTAGGGGTGTGAGGAGAGTGAGGGTGTGAGGGAGGGAGTGGGAGGTGGGGTGAGGGAGTGAGGGGTGTGAGGGGGAGTGAGGGTGTGAGGGGAGTGAGGGGTGTGAGGGGTGAGAGTGGGGTGTGAGGTGAGGGTGTGAGGAGGTGGGGTGTGAGGGGAGGTGAGGGTGTGAGGGGGAGGTGAGGGTGTGAGGGAGAGTGAGGTGTGAGGGGAGGTGGGGTGTGAGGGGAGAGTGAGGGTGTGAGGGGAGTGGGGTGTGGGGGTGGGGGGTGGGGTGTGAGGGAGGTGAGGGTGTGGGTGTGAGGGAGAGTGGGGGTGTGAGGGAGGTAGGGTGGAGGGTGTGAGGAGGTGAGGGTGTGAGAGTGGGGGTGTGAGGAGAGTGAGGGTGTGAGGGAGGTGAGGGTGTGAGGGAGGTGTGAGGGGGAGGTGAGGGTGTGAGGGAGGTGGGGGGTGTGAGGGTGTGGGGGTGAGGGAGAGTGAGGTGTGAGGGAGGTGTGGGTGTGGGGGAGGTGAGGGGGTGTGGGGAGGAAGTGAGGGGTGTGGGGGAGGTGGGGAGGTGGGGGAGGTGGGGTGGAGGTGAGGTGAGGGTGTGAGGTGGTGAGTGGGGTGTGAGGGTGTGGGGAGGTGGGGGTGTGAGGGGGAGTGAGGGAGGGTGAGGGAGTGAGGGAGTGATGGTGTGAGGGAGTAGATATGGAGGTCGTGTCGAAGGCCATATTGGAGGTTGTGCTGGGGGTCGTGTTAGAGAGGAAGTTTATCATCAAGATTTATACCACAAGTTATCTTAGTAATGTTTATACCACACACACACACACACACACACACACACACACACACACACACACACACACACACACACACACACACACACACACACACACACACACACACAGTTAATATCAAAAGGTATTTACGGCTCTTCGAAACAACAGGTGATACATAACACTGGTGGGTCAGGTAACAACAACAGGTACATAACACTGGTGGGTCAGGTAACAACAGGTGATACATAACACTGGTGGGTCAGGTAACAACAGGTGATACATAACACTAGTGGGTCAGGTAACAACAACAGGTGATACATAACACTGGTGGGTCAGGTAACAACAACAGGTGATACATAACACTGGTGGGTCAGGTAACAACAACATGTGATACATAACACTGGTGGGTCAGGGGGTAACTCAACGCTGGTTTAAGGACTTAAAAATAGTTTAAGCTGGATTTAAAAGTTGGTCCAAAAATCATATTTTTATCGTATAGCAAAACCTGACTTTTCCCGACTAGAGGTTTGCTGGTGAAAAGAGCACGTGTGTGTGTGTGTGTGTGTGTGTGTGTGTGTGTGTGTGTGTTGTCTGCTCTGACATCGCTTAGTCGTGGCCTGATCTCGCTATAGGTAAGGTTACGGCAAATTAGCTTCTAGGAATTATCCGGATGGTTTAACCAGGTCTAATGTTATCTGGGAATTGCTCAGGGCCTCTCTAAGGGATGAGCTTCTAAAGGTTAAGGGAGAACTATTAATATGAACCAAGGAGAGTTTGGGAAAGTAGCCAAGAGAGAGGTGACTAGGCTGGCGGTGAAAAGGACATTATGAACAATATCGTGTCTGGTAAAGAGATGAAATACACTATATTCCCTGGTGCAGGAAGTATAGATATTGGCCGATGAAGTAGCATAAAGCTCTTTGGTAGGCATGAGGCAGCTATAGGTTGTATTAGGATGATGGCAGCGACACGTAACCTATTAGATGTACTGCCAAGAACAGGAGTTGGTTATGAGTGGTAGTCTAGGCCTTGGAGCAGGTGGCTTCAATGGCCTCTCAATATATATTACAATTCAATATCAGTTCATTTCCATTCGTTGAGAACAAGGACCAGCTTCTACGGCAGAAGGGACCTGTATTAAGGAACGGGGATATATCCATGGATGGGGGAACGGGCGTCTACTGGGGGAAGGGTCAAAGGGATGTTGTTGCCTCCCCCCCTCCCATGGGCGTCTACTGGGGGAAGGGTCAAAGGGATGTTGTTGCCTCCCCCCCTCCCATGGGCGTCTACTGGGGGAAGGGTCAAAGGGATGTTGCTTCCCCTCCCTGGGTCAAGCCTGTGTCAAGGGAAAACATTGTTTGGTTAGTGAGGAGATTAACGCCGTCATTTTACTGAGGTCAGACAAGCAGGTGTGGTAGGTGAGGTGTGGGTAGACAAGGAGGTGTGGTAGGTGAGGTGTGGGTAGACAAGCAGGTGGTAGAGAAGCAGGTGTGGTAGGTGAGGTGTGGGTAGACAAGGAGGTGTGGTAGGTGAGGTGTGGGTAGACAAGCAGGTGTGGTAGGTGAGGTGTGGGTAGACAAGGAGGGGTGTGGTGGGGAGGTGTGGGTAGACAAGCAGGTGTGGTAGGTGAAGTACCAATGATGAACCAAGATGATTTTCTTAAGTATTTTCTAAAACACACTTATTATTATCTGTTTCTCGTATGTAATAGGAAAATATAACTTGATATTTTTTTCTCATAAGTTAATTAGTAGAATTTTATTACTTCAACGAATGATTCTTATCGTTCAGACTAAACTCGTGACAACATGGAACACGAAGGTAAGAACCAGGTCGATGTAACAATGTGTCATTTCTCCTTTATATTTTTTCTATTATTGTTTTCATAATTCTTATTCTATTATTTGGTACATGCTAATTCCCTGTCTACATATTATCACCTGTTGTATAATGACTTATGATTCAAACAATATATACAAGATACAATATAGAAGCGATAATAACGATAATAATAATAATAATAATAATAATAATAATAATAATAATTATGTATTTATAATATTTATTATATATATAATATATATATATATATATATGTATATATGTATAAAAGGTTTTCTTTGACCATTAACCTTGTTATGTTAGATAATGTGTTGTACTGACAGAACTAATGGAGATGCTGTAAGGAAGGTGTTAGTATCTTAACAGAGTCAGGATGTTATTATTGTTTTGTAAGATGTACATTATAGCTTTATCAGGGGCGTAAGATGGGCAATATAGCTTTATCGGGGAGCGTAAGATGGGCAATATAGCTTTATCGGGGAGCGTAAGATGGGCAATATAGCTTTATCGGGGAGCGTAAGATGGGCAATATAAGCTTTATCGGGAGCGTAAGATGGGCAATATAAGCTTTATCGGGGGCGTAAGATGGGCATTATAAGCTTTATCGGGGAGCGTAAGATGGGCATTATAAGCTTTATCGGGTAGCCGGGGAACTTTATAATATTAATATAGCGTCAGATATGGTCCTATAAAAAGGTTGAAGTTAGTACATAGGCTGTGTGGCTCTTAAAGTTAGTGCTGAGGCAGGTGTGGCTCTATAAACTAATAGAGTGGCTGGTGTGGCTCTTAAAGTTAGTACTGAGGCAGGTGTGGCTCTATAAACTAATACAGAGGCAGGTGTGGCTCTTAAAGTTAGTGCTGAGGCAGGTGTGGCTCTATAAACTAATACAGTGGCAGGTGTGGTCTCAAAGTTAGTGCTGAGGCAGGTGTGGCTCTATAAACTAATACAGAGGGCTGGTGTGGCTCTTAGATTTAGTGCTGAGGCAGGTGTGGCTCTATAAACTAATACAGAGGGTGGTGTGGCTCTTAAAGTTAGTGCTGAGGCAGGTGTGGCTCTATAAACTAATACAGAGGGTGGTGTGGCTCTTAGATTTAGTGCTGAGGCAGGTGTGGCTCTATAAACTAATACAGAGTGGTGGTGTGGCTCTTAAAGTTAGTGCTGATGCAGGTGTGGCTCTATAAACTAATACAGTGGCAGGTGTGGCTCTTAAAAGTTAGTGCTGAGGCAGGTGTGGCTCTATAAACTAATACAGTGGCAGGTGTGGCTCTTAGATTTAGTGCTGAGGCAGGTGTGGCTCTATAAACTAATACAGTGGGTGGTGTGGCTCTTAAAGTTAGTGCTGATGCAGGTGTGGCTCTATAAACTAATACAGTGGGTGGTGTGGCTCTTAAAGTTAGTGCTGAGGCAGGTGTGGCTCTAAAACTAATACAGTGGGTGGTGTGGCTCTTAAAGTTAGTGCTGAGGCAGGTGTGGCTCTATAAACTAATACAGTGGGAGGTGTGGCTCTTAAAGTTAGTGCTGAGGCAGGTGTGGCTCTATAAGCTAATACAGAGGCAGGTGTGGCTCTATAAACTAATACAGTGGGTGGTGTGGCTCTTAAAGAAGTTAGTACTGAGGCAGGTGTGGCTCTATAAACTAATACAGTGGCTGGTGTGGCTCTTAAAGTTAGTGCTGAGGCAGGTGTGGCTCTATAAAGCTAATACAGAGGCAGGTGTGGCTCTATAAACTAATAAGTGGCTGGTGTGGCTCTTAAGTTAGTGCTGAGGCAGGTGTGGCTCTATAAACTAATACAGTGGGTGGTGTGGCTCTCTGGTTGTGCTGAGGCAGGTGTGGCTCTATAAACTAATACAGTGGCAGGTGTGGCTCTTAAGTTAGTGCAGAGGCAGGTGTGGCTCTATAAGCTAATACAGTGGCAGGTGTGGCTCTTAAAGGTTAGTGCTGAGGCAGGTGTGGCTCTATAAGCTAATACAAGTGGGTGTGGCTCTTAAAGTTAGTGCTGAGGCAGGTGTGGCTCTATAAACTAATACAGTGGCTGGTGTGGCTCTTAAGAAGTTAGTACTGAGGCAGGTGTGGCTCTATAAAGCTAATACAGTGGGTGGTGTGGCTCTTAAAGTTAGTACTGAGGCAGGTGTGTCTATAAACTAATACAGTGGCTGGTGTGGCTCTTAAATTTAGTGCTGAGGCAGGTGTGGCTCTATAAACTAATACAGTGGCTGGTGTGGCTCTTAAATTTAGTACTGAGGCAGGTGTGGCTCTATAAACTAATACAGTGGCTGGTGTGGCTCTTAAGAGTTAGTACTGAGGCAGGTGTGGCTCTATAAACTAATACAGTGGGTGGTGTGGCTCTTAAATTTAGTGCTGAGGCAGGTGTGGCTCTATAAGCTAATACAGTGGGTGGTGTGGCTCTTAAAGGTTAGTACTGAGGCAGGTGTGGCTCTATAAACTAATACAGTGGGTGGTGTGGCTCTTAAAGTTAGTACTGAGGCAGGTGTGGCTCTATAAACTAATACAGTGGCAGGTGTGAGATTAGTACTGAGGCAGGTGTGGCTCTATAAACTAAGTGGCTGGTGTGGCTCCTAGAGTTAATGCACAGGCAGGTGTGGCTCTATAAACTAATACAGTGGGTGGTGTGGCTCTTAAAGTTAGTACTGAGGCAGGTGTGGCTCTAAACATGGAATAATGTATCGCAGGAGCTGGTGTAACGCCTTGAAGATAATGAGTGGTTAATTTGTATTACTTAAGACGAGAAGAGTTTGGTGGTAGACCTTGGGTACAACACAGACTCAAGAGAAGAGCCTTTAACCCCGGCTGAGGGTGTGATACCTTTTACCTTAATTACTTCTTCTAGTGGTGACGTGTGAGAGAGAACCTGTAGTGAGAGAGGACCTGTAGTGAGAGGGACCTGTAGTGAGAGAGGACCTGTAGTGAGAGGGACCTGTAGTGAGAGAGGAGACCTGTAGTGAGAGAGGGCCTGTAGTGAGAAGACCTGTGGTGGACCTGTAGTGAGAACCTGTAGTGAAGGGAGGACCTGGTGGACCTGTAGTGGCAGTGAGAGATGACCTGTGGGTAGAAAGTTTCATTAATGGTAAAAAACAACAGTAGAGAGTTTCACACACTACGGTCAGCCAAACACCACGATACTGTACAGGCAAATACATTCTCTGTCCCTCCTCCTCTCCTCCACTCTGCACACTCACGCGGTTACACTCACGTTGGCAATCAATACCTTCACACCCACACATCTACACACACACACACACACACACACACACACAGGGGTTCAGGGCGCTGTAAGCCACGGGGAAGTAGTATACACAGAGGAGGCCAGAACTAATACTGTACAAGATGAAGGTGAAGATATTGACCCCGACAGGTGTGAGGTCAATTGATTAGGGAAGGTGTGTGTTACTGTCAGGGTTATAACCTTGTTGGGTTGGGTTGTGGTGGGTTGTGGTGTGTAACAGTGGTGATGGTGGTGTGTGGTGTGTGGTGTGTGGTGTATAGCAGTGGTGGAGGTGATGTGGTGGTGTAAAGTTGGTGGTGGTGTAACAGTGGTGGTGGTGGTGGTGGTGGTGGTGGTGTACAGTGGTGGTGGTGGTGTAACAGTGGTGATGGTGGTGGTGGTGGTGGTGTAATACGCTCGGCAGGTGAAAGAAATGTACCGAGTTCTCTTTATATAATTATTAACATACGTATCGTTAGGTCACTACATATTCTGGAGGCCGAGTGAACGTGTGTAGAGATGATGTTTTCTGAATCACGTAACTATCATGACAAACTGCAGAGTAATGTGTAGTGTATATATATAATTGCTTGAATCTACACACAAGAAAACTTACATGTCAAAAGTGTGAATCTGGTTGTGAAGTTTAAATCTACTCGGGCAGGAGGGGGGAAGTTGGGACATTTTTCTTATAGTTGTAACCTCGAGGGAAAAGTAGAAAGGAACTTGGATTATAACTCTGACCTTGGGGAATGGAAAAGAAGGAAAGGGAAGGGGTAAGGGATGGTATTTTAGCCTAACCTAACCTACACCCAACCTAACCTAACCTAACCTAACCTAACCTTGAACTTTGACATCTTGCTTCTAAAAACCTCGCAGGTGTGTCAGGGACGATATACATGCAGTAATGGAGCACCTTACCTCCGTGTGTCCTTGAGTTATGCTACCAAGAAACAGGCATACCTTTCTAATCTCATACAGACAGCACTGACCGCCCTACTCACGCGACCGTCAACGTGAATAATGTCCTGCTGTCGTTTCCTTCTCAACCAACATAACACAGGCTGGTATGAGTTTAGGTCACTTGTGATACCAGTTAAGTCAGGTCATTTGTAATAAGAAGTAGGTCACAATTAGTAATACCAGGTAAGTCAGGTAATTAGTAATACCAGGTATGTTAGGTAATTAATAGTACCAGGTAAGTCAGGTAATTAATAATACAAGGTATGTCAGGTAATTAGTAATACCAGGTATATTGGTAATTAATAGCCAGGTACGTAATTAATAATACAAGATATGTCAGGTAATTAGTAATGCCAGGTAAGCCAGGTAATTAGTAATACCAGGTATGTCTGGTAATGCATTCTAGCAGAAGAAATTAATACCCAATAAAACAAACTTCCTGAATAAAATAAATAAATAAACTGCTGAACAGTCCAAATAAACTTTACTAACCAACCTTTCATGAATTCAGTTCCCGCTTCAGTAGTCATTCGTCTCATTCTTCTTTTCCTCTTCTCAAGTCATTCTAACTCCCGGGAGACGAATAAGGCTTCTGTTTTTAACCCCAAGTTCAATTTTATAGGCGGATGAGCGGATGATTCCTAGCGTGGATTTGAAGACTTTTGAGATGTCTTCAAGCTCAGGTAAGATTCCTCCTTCACCTGTTCTAAATTAAGGTTCTAATTATTTTTTTTTTACCTGTTTTGTCTACTATTTTTGCAGATTATCTTTACATTTAGTTACTATCATGTTTATCATCACCATCATGTTAACTATCACCACCATCATGTTAACTATCATCACCATCATGTTAACTACCACCACCATCACGTTAACTATCACCACCATCACGTTAACTACACCACCATCATTTAACTATCCCACCATCTTAAAATAAGAATAAAGACGATGATATTAAATTAAGAAATAAAATAAAAATTTACCCTTTATATTTTTGATTAATTAATGATGGCAGCAACTACCCCCAAATACACTGATGATAATTACATTGTATTATGTTATGGACCGTCAACAGGAGCCTTAATGAGGCTATTAATGACGCGTATTATTAGAAAATTGACATTAAAATAACATTCATATTTATTATGTTAAAGCATGATTCCCACAAAGGATATACAGCAGAATTTAACACGAATTTGGGGATTTTTCTTTTATATGATATGGCTGGACAGGACAGAGAGAGAGAGAGAGAAAAATAATGGAAGAGAAAGACTATACAGAATGTGTAAGTAAAGAGAATGAAAGAAGAGAAAGCAAAGATTATAGCCAGGGGAAAACGATATTACAATTAGCACTTTCTTTTTGACGATATTTCTCATTTACCACCAAACACATAAGTTAATTCTGCCTCCCCGTTAATACCCGTAACTAGGAACCACTAAGATCAGGGAAAATGGTGAGTCAAAAACATTCCCAGGATCCTAAACTTTATAAGTGCCGGAAATTTGTCAATAGCGAGTAAAAAAAACATTTGGGTTGTGGAGGAAAAGGGAAAAAACTCCACTCACTATTACAACTACGACAACGATACGTTTTTCTCTTTAATAATGCATGAACCTTTATTTGGTGAACCAGTGTCTTCTGTAGTGTGTTGGTGAACCAGTGTCTTCTGTAGGGTGTTGGTGAACCAGTGTCTCCTGTAGGGTGTTGGTGAACCAGTGTCTTCTGTAGGGTGTTGGTGAACCAGTGTCTTCTGTAGTGTGTTGGTGAACCAGTGTCTCCTGTAGGCTGTTGGTGAACCAGTGTTTCCTGTAGGGTGTTGGTGAACCAGTGTATGGTGGTGAACCAGTGTCTTTCCTTGGTGTTGGTGACAGTGTCTTCTGTAGGGTGTTGGTGAACCAGTGTTTCCTGTAGTGTGTTGGTGAACCAGTGTTTTCCTGTAGTGTGTTGGTGAACCAGTGTTTTCTGTAGGTGTTGGTGAACCAGTGTCTTCTGTAGGTGTTGGTAAACCAGTGTTTCCTGTAAGGGTGTTGTTGGTGAACCAGTGTTTCCTGTAGGTGTTGGTGAACCAGTGTCTTCTGTAGGGTGTTGGTGAACCAGTGTTTCCTGGGTGTTGGTGAACCAGTGTCTTCTGTAGGGTGTTGGTGAACCAGTGTCTCCTGTAGTGTGTTGGTGAACCAGTGTCTCTCTGTAGGTGTTGGTGAACAGTGTGCTCTGTAGGTGTTGGTGAACCAGTGTTTCCTGTAGTGTGTTGGTGAACCAGTGTTTCCTGTAGTGTGGTGAACCAGTGTCTCCTCTGTAGTGTGTTGGTGAACCAGTGTTTCTCTAGGGTGTTGGTGAACCAGTGTCTTCTGTAGGGTGTTGGTGAACCAGTGTCTTCTGTAGTGTGTTGGTGAACCAGTGTCTTCTGTAGGGTGTTGGTGAACCAGTGTCTTCTGTAGGGTGTTGGTGACAGTGTTTCTGTAGGGTGTTGGTGAACCAGTGTTTTAGGGTGTTGTTGGGAACCAGTGTTTCTCTGTAGGGTGTTGGTGAACCAGTGTTCATAGGGTGTTGGTGGACCAGTGTTTCCTTGTAGGGTGTTGGTGAACCAGTGTTTCCTGTAGTGTGTTGGTGAACCAGTGTTTCCTGTAGTGTGTTGGTGAACCAGTGTTTCCTGTAGTGTGTTGGTGAACAAGTGTTTCCTGTAGTGTGTTGGTGAACAGTGTTTCCTGTAGTGTGTTGGTGAACCAGTGTTTCCTGTAGGGTGTTGGTGAACCAGTGTTTCCTGTAGTGTGTTGGTGAACCAGTGTTTCTCTGGTGTTGGTGAACCAGTGTTTCCTGTAGGGTGTTGGTGAACCAGTGTCTCCTGTGTGTGTTGGTGAACCAGTGTTTCCTGTAGTGTGTTGGTGAACCAGTGTTTCCTGTAGTGTGTTGGTGAACCAGTGTCTTCTGTAGTGTGTTGGTGAACCAGTGTTTCCTGTAGTGTGTTGGTGAACCAGTGTCTCCTGTAGGGTGTTGGTAGACAGTGTCTCTAGGGTGTTGGTGAACCAGTGTTTCCTGTAGTGTGTTGGTGAACCAGTGTTTCCTGTAGTGTGTTGGTGAACCAGTGTCTTCTGTAGTGTGTTGGTGAACCAGTGTTTCCTGTAGGGTGTTGGTGAACCAGTGTCTCCTGTAGGGTGTTGGTGAACCAGTGTTTCCTGTAGGGTGTTGGTGAACCAGTGTTTCCTGTAGGGTGTTGGTGAACCAGTGTCTCCTGTAGGGTGTTGGTGAGCAAGTGTTTTCTGTAGTGTGTTGGTGAACCAGTGGCTTCCTGTAGGGTGTTGGTGAACCAGTGTCTTCTGTAGTGTGTTGGTGAACCAGTGGCTTCCTGTAGGGTGTTGGTGAACCAGTGTCTTCTGTAGTGTGTTGGTGAACCAGTGTCTTCTGTAGTGTGTTGGTGAACCACTGCTTCCAGTAGGGTGTTGGAGAACCAGTCTTCTGTAGGGTGTTGGTGAACCAGTCTTCTGTAGTGTGTTGGTGAACCGCTGCTTCCTGTAGAGTGTTGGTGAACCAGTCTTCTGTAGGGTGTTGGTGAACCAGTCTTCTGTAGTGTGTTGGTGAACCAGTGTCTTCTGTAGGGTGTTGGTGAACCAGTGTCTTCTGTAGGGTGTTGGTGAACCAGTGTCTTCTGTAGGGTGTTGGTGAACCAGTGTCTTCTGTAGTGTGTTGGTGAACCAGTGTCTTCTGTAGGGTGTTGGTGAACCAGTGTCTTCTGTAGGGTGTTGGTGAACCAGTGTCTTCTGTAGGGTGTTGGTGAACCAGTGTCTTCTGTAGTGTGTTGGTGAACCAGTGTCTTCTGTAGGGTGTTGGTGAACCAGTGTCTTCTGTAGGGTGTTGGTGAACCAGTGTCTCCTGTAGGGTGTTGGTGAACCAGTGTCTCCTGTAGGGTGTTGGTGAACCAGTGTCTTCTGTAGGGTGTTGGTGAACCAGTGTCTCCTGTAGGGTGTTGGTGAACCAGTGTCTCCTGTAGGGTGTTGGTGAACCAGTGTCTCCTGTAGGGTGTTGGTGAACCAGTGTCTTCTGTAGGGTGTTGGTGAACCAGTGTTTCCTGTAGTGTGTTGGTGAACCAGTGTTTCCTGTAGTGTGTTGGTGAACCAGTGTTTCCTGTAGGGTGTTGGTGAACCAGTGTTTCCTGTAGGGTGTTGGTGAACCAGTGTTTCCTGTAGTGTGTTTCTCGTACGTCCTTTAGTTTCTGGTCTGAGTTTTTTTTTGTTCATTTCCTATTTCATTTCTCTACGTCTCTCACTTTATCTCTATTCCCTTTCTCTACGTCTCTCACTTTCTCTCTAACTCCTATTCTCTTTATCACTCTTTCTGCTGCCTCTTGTGGGTCGCCTTTAACCACTATACTTGTTAACCTTCCCTTACCTTGCAATAAGCCTGTAGTTACACTTGCAATATGTAACATTATACACTTGCAACACCATACAATAAGCCATCTCTGACCTGCAACAAATAAACCAAGTTCTTTGTCATGATACCAGCGTGAGCCATGAAGGAAGACAAGCCAGTTCAGATGATTATTGAACTTGGAATAAGAAGGAAAAAATCTCCAGAGTTTTAACCTCAATTACCAACTTTTCTCGGGGTTATGTTTCTTTTACTCGATTCTCTTTCACTCTCATTTTGAATTTTCTTTCCTCTGCGACATGCCTCTCTCTCTCTCTCTCTCTCTCTCTCTCTCTCTCTCTCTCTCTCTCTCTCTCTCTCTCTCTCCTTCCTTAACTCTGTAGTGTACATAACAACAGCATCACATTAATCCACGAACAACAAAATCCTTACCAGTTGTTGACAGATCCCAACTCAGGTCTCACCACCAGACAGGGAGGAAGAAGAAGAATCCTTATGAGTATAATACTGTACAGTTTGCTTGAGTGTTGAGACGTGAGGAAGGGTTACCGACACCATGTTTGGCTAGACACAGCTTCCCTCCTTCAGGTTGAGGGGGGGGGCAGGACCCATCATATCTTTTGGCTGTGTTAAAGGTTGGCTGAGCAACACTTTAATTACAAACTTCAGAAATAAGTGAGAAAGTCTGGGGAAATATTGCCTCGGTGGTATTTCAAAATCTTGCTGAGGTGTTGGAAATATTCGGGATTATTTTCTTAATATATCTTTCTGTTTATTTATATTTCCTCTCTCTTTCATTTTCTCTTTCTTTTTTTTCTTCGCCATTACGTCTCTCTCTCTCTCTCTCTCTCTCTCTCTCTCTCTCTCTCTCTCTCTCTCTCTCTCTCTCTCTCTCTCTCTCTCTCTCTCTCTCTCTCTCTCTCTCTCCTCCCTCCCTTCCCTTTTTGCCCATTCCTCTTCTTCCTTCCCCTCCTCCTTTTTCTTTCTCTCCTCCCTCCTTCATCACTAACTTTTCCTTCCTAGCGTTATTTACGGCCATGATATAATAGAATACGTGCAGAAATTTGGACAAAATAACAATACTGTCATTCATCAGGAATCTTCGCTACCAGGCCTCAGTAAACACGGTAGTGAGGGTGTTGAAGCTCTCTCTCTTTCTCTCTCTCTCTCTCTCTCTCTCTCTCTCTCTCTCTCTCTCTCTCTCTCTCTCTCTCTTTTGGTGATAACTCATAACAGGTAAATACTGATAAACCGTGACAGGTGGTACAACATTAACACACTGACAGGTAACTGGTTCATTATATTGGTCTTCCTAAGTTGTTCACACACACACACACACACACACACACACACACACGCACACATACACACACACACACACACACACATTTATGAGTCATGGGAGATTGGAAGAATTTATGGCCAGAGTTATGAAACACCTGTACGACCACACTACACTACGTTACTCACCTGTACGACCACACTACACTACGTCACTACCTGTACGACCACACTACATTACGTCACTCACCTGTACGACCACACTACACTACGTCACCCAACCTGTACGACCACACTACACTACGTCACCCCACCTGTACGACCACACTACACTACATTTACTCACCTGTACGACCACACTACACTACGTTACTCACCTGTACAACACACACACTACGTCACTCACCTGTACGACCACACTACACTACGTCCTCACCTGTACGACCACACTGCACTACGTCATAACCTGTACGACCACACTACACTACGTCACTCACCTGTACGACCACACTACATTACGTCCTCACCTGTACGACCACACTACACTACGTCACTCACCTGTACGACCACACTACACTACGTCACTCACCTGTACCACACGACACTACGTCACTCACCTGTACGACCACACTACACTACGTTACTCACCTGTACGACCACACTACACTACGTCACTCACCTGTACGACCACACTACACTACGTTACTCACCTGTACGACCACACTACACTACGTCACTCACCTGTACGACCACACGACACTACGTCACTCACCTGTACGACCACACGACACTACGTTACTCACCTGTACGACCACACTACACTACGTCACTCACCTGTACGACCACACTACACTACGTCACTCACCTGTACGACCTGTCTGTCTGTCTGCCTGTCTGTCTGTCTGTCTGTCTGTCTGTCTGTCTCTCTGTACATTGATATATTTTATAAAATCGTTAAATAGCGCGATAAAAAAATACTAATAATTATTTTTTTTTATACGAGAAGTGAATATCGTAATGGAAAGGCAGACGATAATTGAGAGTAAGTGAAATATGAGAGACTAACACCGTGAATTATTACAACGGGAGATTTTAATTACCATTGATAAATTGGCCGATATTTTCACCGTAACTGAGGCTGACAGGACATATCTATTATGGTATAATCTCAGTGGTATGTGGACCCATTTTGCCAAGCTTCAGTGAGTTGGTCAGTAGTTATTTACTTAAGTTTACTGTTATTAATGTACCATTTTTTTTACGTCGGATTTTGTATTTGGTTTAATAATTTTATGTTGAATTTTCCTTTGTGTAATACTTTATTTTCAGTGACTATGTTCTGGGGTAGATATTGTGTATAAGGCATGGAACAATGTTCTTATGTTCCACTCATACTTCAAAGACATAAAATAATGGTTGCCCCTTGTGGAACGACGATGGTCGGCCCAAGGGCCACCGAGGCGTGAATTTGTTTAAGGTGTAGAAGCTGTAGCCAACACAACAACCACACCCTGAGTTAACGAGCTGCATGAACCAGTGTCAAGGAATAGCCCGAGAAGACCGGACAGCTCGCCAACTGCACTGGCTAACCATTACCCCGGAACACGATCCGCAAATAGATTAACATCCAGGTTCCCAAAAACTGCTGGGTAGACAGAGGCAAATGGCGTAAAGAAACTTGCCCATAGTTTCACCCTGCCAAGGGATTAAACCCGGGTCCGCTCACACGCTGATCACTACACCACAGGTCGCTTACACACAACAGAAGGTCAACACGGGAATATTGATGCTTAACAGGTGAGACAGACAGTTAGACCCTCAGTTAGGAAAGGTCATTTAGCATGGACGACTGTAGACAACCTCACACTGTCATGACCCGTACAGGACGTGAAGTCTCATCTTTCATTCTTGTGCATTTGGATATACAGCTAAATTTAATTTGCTTCTTATTTTAAAACTACTGCTCATTATTTTTACTTATTTAATTACTTCATTGGCAAAGGGTCTGGTGTAGTGAACGAGTAACAACTTCGATAATATTATGAAGATTATTACCATAGTTGACAGTATCTTATTCATTATCAGGTTATCATATTATCTATCAGCAGTTGTTATCATTCCTGAAACATTTACTTTCCCATTTCATCATTAAGTGAGATTTGTTTTCCTTTTAAGCAAATTCTTCGGTTAAGTGAACGAGTGTAAAGAATAATTCCTCAACGTATTGTTCCGTTATCAAGGTCGTACGATAACAATAACGGACAATGACTGTAAACAATGAGACGACTGTTGTGTGAATAAAGACTTGGTTGTCGTGGCCGCCCCCTCGAGACCCTCCACAGCCGCTACTGTTTACATGAAATAAGAGGAAGTTTACTACGTGTTATTTAAACTTATTTATCTCTTTTACTGATTTAGTTTTTGAAATACAATTATTCAGTACAAAATAGTGAATGTTACAACTATCATCAGTGATTATTAACCATCCTAACACAAACCTAATCTAACATAAACGTAACGTAACCTAACCTAACCTAACCTGACCTAACCTGACCTAACCTGACCCCTCCGACGCAGCATTAGGGTGTTTGTTTAATCATCAGGTGGAATAAATTGGGTCAAATCTTCAGGTGTGTTTAATATAAAGGTCACACAAGGTCACACATCATAAAGAGGGCGAAGATTGAGTATAATTATAATCAAACAAGTAAATTCAAAGGACTTAATTATTTTTCTAATTATGTCAGGTGAGAAAAAACTTTAAGGGACATGGAAGGTAAACATCTTTTAAGCTTGTAAAATTAAATGTTGAAATATAATCAGGACCTTCCATGTTGCTATTTGGAGTCGAATTATCTGAGAAATAATCTTTTTTTAAACATAATCTAATGTAAATAATGTAAATAATTATAGTAAACGTCATTATGTAACACAGGATGAGGAACACGTTTAGTAAGGTTGACAAGACGTTCCACTGGGTATCTTTGTTAGGTGATGACCGTGTGTATGTACCTTGTCCACACGGTCAGCTCCATGACATTACATTCACCCAACTTCCAATACATAATACACGGGTTATTTTTCTCCTTGGTGCGATGTTTAATCTACATTGACCCCAGGGTAGATTAATTTGTCTAATCGCCTTAATCCTTGTAATAAGAGAATTTGCATAATACCTAGGAGACTATGAAGTAACTTGCTACGTAAAACTCTCACTCTCGAGGTAAGAGTGAGAAACCATCAGGCTGCTTCACGTATTACTCAATAATGTTGTAGTTATTTCTGGTGAGTTTAAAGATTTTATCAATGTTTCCAAATCATTTTTAATCAATTTCTGTATTTTATTTTATTATTTTTTTTAATTTCATCTTAGTTCAATATATTTCCCGGGTACAGGGTATTTATGGTTGAAACAGTTGTCATCGATCATTTACGTATTAAGTGATATAGTTACCAGCTACGAGGCGACTACCAGTTGGAGAAACGAGGAAAAATCTTCTTGCAAAATACAGCATCGTGTAATTTCCTCTTTTTTTTTCCTGGTGGTTATGATACGTTCTGGGTCTTCAAGTTATATGTAAATAAACTTCACTACTTGTTGCATATCCTCGTAAAGGGAGTGGAACAAGGCATTCAGTCGTTATCATCACATCACAACAAATGGTGAGGTTTTATGCAAATGAACGTAAGACCCTTCATGGCAGAAATCAATGTGTTTTGCATATTTATCGCTATTTAACACGGCAGAGGGGAAACTCCCTTATACCTTAAATTATTTATTCTGGAATCAACACAAAGCAAAAGCCTCATTCTGAATACATTACTGGAGCGTTAATCATTGGAATATACAATTATTGAGGATGAAATGAAGGAAGTTATGTCGGATGCCGCTGACAGTTTATGAAGTTAACAAATTATTTAGCACACGAGAGATACAAACATTTAGTATTGGTTATTTGGGGTCTTGATGCTAGAGCGTCAACGACAACAACCAACACTGTAAAATAATTGTTTTCCAATGAATTTTACAAAAGAAATCTCTCTCTCTCTCTCTCTCTCTCTTTGCCACTGGTGATAACAGTATAGTAATGAACAAGACACACCTTATGTTACCTATGAATATATTGTAATTGACATTCTATAACAAATTCACTGAGACATTGATTTATAATTTACCTGTGATTTACAGTCGCTCTAATTGGTCAGGTAACATTGCTCAACCGCGAGTCCAGACGTGAGGTAGTTAACTCCCCCCCCCCACCACCCCCTCCGACAATCTTCATATGATTATTATTTTATTATTATTACAAACTTTCTATGTTAATTCGTCTTCTGTTTTCACTATATCAGTTTAGGTTAGTGTAGGTTAGGTTAGGTTAGGTTAGGTGTAGGTTAGGTTAGGTGTAGGTTAGGTTAGGTTAGGTTAGGTTAGTAGGTTAGGTTAGGTTAGGTTAGGTTGGTTAGTTAGGTTAGGTTAGGTTAGGTTAGGTGTAGGTTAGGTAGGTAGGTTAGGTTAGGTGTAGGTTAGGTTAGGTGTAGGTTAGGTTAGGTTAGGTTAGGTTAGGTTAGGTTAGGTTAGGTGTAGGTTAGTAGTGTAGGTTAGGTTGAGGTTAGGTTAGGTAGGTAGGTTAGGTGTAGGTTAGGTTAGGTTAGGTGTAGGTTATATACTAACAATATATTTTACTACATCAAAGAGAAGACTTAGGCTTAACGACCTGGCCTTTATGCCATTGATGGACAGTCATTAACTACAACAAATCCATCAGTCCTTCCTAATTTACCATCATCTTTTTTCCCAAACTTCCTTCCTATTCTCAAACCTCTGTCGACTTTTGTGTCTGTCTGTGTGTCTGTCTGTCTGTCTCTGTGTGTCTGTCTCTCTGTCTGTCTGTCTGTCTGTCTGTTTGCCTACCAAGTTATCACATTCCCATAGTAACACTAAGCCTCTCCTGTCACACCGTCTACTATACACCTCAACTTAATGGGTGTTCTGTCCAACCTGCCTAGACACAAATTACTGATGGCTTGTGTATTGTTGTAGTGAGAATAGATGCAGGCAATAGATACAGTGACTGGTGGTGGTGGTGCCATTAAAGGGGGGGGGATTGTGGTCATGTCGGCGCAGGTGTCAAAGGTTCAGGCAACTGTTTTGCTTGTTATTAGTGTTGATGTGTAAGGTACCGGATTATGGTGTTTATTATCGACCAATTTGGTGAAGTTGAACCTGAGGTTGGTAGGTTGTCATTACAGGAGTCTATGACATGACAAATATTCCTTCCTTTTTACTAACAGCCATTCTTGTGTTCTTGGTTTAATTGTATCTGTTTAATGTGTATCAAACACTTCATAAACCCTTATGCATGACCCCGTGAAGAGGATGACAATAGTGCTGCAGTACACATCAGTTAGACCCCCCAAATGTAGAAGCATTGGTCCTGAACTAGAGCCAATTCATCTAGTAACACACAAGAAGGATCCTTGATCGTTGTCAAACCCTTCGTCTCACGAGTATCGGCTTGTGTGAAGCTCTGTCTGCCTTCCTGAGATACCTGTTTATTGCAGCCAGCCACGGTGGCACAGGTGTTAGTTCAAGCTTAAGTGACCAGGAAGTCGCTTGAACTGGTCTCTGTCTGTCTCTATAATATTGATTCTCCGTGTTCAGACCTCAATCATTTTTGGGTGAAACTTTCCGGCAAGTTCCTGTTTAACTTTTGTGCACTTAGAAGATCTTGTTTAATTTCAGGAACAACAGCATTAGTGGAGCTACAGTACAGTACCGTAGATCTGATCAATCTTCTCCAAAAGGATTAAATAACTCAAGTTGTTTGAAGAGTTTGTTGACAACCTCTTCAAACGATGACGTCCCATGTCCCTCTGGTGTGAAGTTGGACCAGATGACTCCAGCTGCCACACGTCCACTGATAGTCAAGTCAGATCACAGCAGCTACACAATCAAGTACTGACTTAGATTAGTCCCCCGATAATCTCAGAGTTGTTGACGTGTTCCAGGACCGTGTGTGTGTGTGTGTGTGTGTGTACTGGTAGCAGGAACCATTAAGCGGGAAGTACTGGTTACAGTAATGTGGAGACTCACCAAATACACCCAACAACTACATCAAGAAAACACCAACAAAATGCTGCCAATCAGGTTTATTGTAGTAGTTATATGAAAACATTTACCTCATTTACCAGCCTACCTTTATTAACTGGCTAACGGGAAATAAAAGTAGTAAGTTAGGAGTTTATATATATATATATATATTTAGTGTATTCAATGACACCATTTGCATATTCAATAAGCCTAAGTAGGGTAATTACCTCCCGCTTTGAGGTAAAAACTTCAATTTATGAAGTGATTATTATATTATTTTCCCGGTGTTGTAAATATTATGATACAGTGAGTGTGGTGGAGGAGGTGTGGGCAGGGTGAGTTATCCACCTTCCTTACTCTGTCTACTTTTCTATCTGTCTCAACTTGTCAATCTTTCGCTCTGTCCATCTGTCTCTCTGCCTGTATCCTCGTTTATAATTTACTATAACTGTTTGTTTCTCTATTCACGTATTTAACCCTGCAGAGAAATTATTTAACAATCGCTTTAGTCCATTACCACACACCATCATCACCACACATACACCATCACTCATCACCATACACCATCACCACCATACACCACAACACCACACCATACTGCTATCCACCTACCCCACTAGTAAAGCCCACACACATATATAGTTGTAAATAATATACTACCATACTAAACATCGCTATAAAACTGTTCTACCATTAAAACAATACTTTATACTTTTGTCTCTTAATTCGAATATTTATCCTTGCCTAAATTCAATTAATAAACCACCTCATTCAGCAATCACAGACCCTAGCCACGCGCTCGACCACCCTATATATGAGGCAGATTTTACCATCCTCACTAGTTGCCCCGACGACACAATAAGGGTCACAGCCAAGTCGTTCCTCACACACCGAGTGCAGCCGGTACGACACACTCACTGATCGTCATTACATTCTTTATAACGGATGTGTTTTGTTATTACTTGTTGTAGCATATGAGCTTATCTTTGTGTAGTCACCTGTAGACTGTAAGCTTATGTTACTGTTATAAAAAAAAATTTGTATAGTTAAATCGGAGTAAAGGTTAACAATATTACAATAGTTTGTTGGTCAATGTATGTTTACCTCAAGGCAGTTACTGTACTTAGTGATGTATTTAATTTTGTTATATTCATGTTCAGTTTTTCATGGTGGGTACAGTCCCCTTCACTGGTGCGTTTACAGGGGCTCGTCAAGTTGTGTGCAGTGTGGCAGCGCTGTGTTTGTTGACATTCGAGAAAAGGAAACTCACAATAGTAAACAGTCTATGGAATCAAAGTAAAAGAATGGAATGTTTTATATGACGAGCCTCTGTAAATGCACTAGTGAATGGGGACTGTAGTTCATTTTGTTTTAGGTCTGATGGTAACAAGAAACATTTGTCGAGACGTTACCATACTCATACGGTGGTGGAGTTATTCAGCCTTCGTATACGCTTCCCCCCCCAGGAGAAAATCACCCTAACCCAGGGGTTCTTAACCTGGGGTCCGTGGATGGGCTTCAGGGGGTCCGTGAAGGTCAGATAAAAATTTAACATTTATATTCAAGCCAAACAACAACAACCTTCTCATTGAAATGAACTTTTGGGCAGAATTAAAGTTTGGTTTTGTTTAATTTCCACAAGATGATTGTATTTCATTTCTGTATGGAGTGGCCATTAATTTTTGCATACAAAAGTGTGAAGCATAATTCTTTGTTAAGATTGTTTACTTAATTCATACTTTGTGTATGTGATACACTGTATGAGGCAATGAATGTTCAATAAAATAAAGTATATTCATTGCATGTACAATTGTGTTTATGTGCTTATGTGCATTTTTCTAGGGAGGGGGTTCATAGCTTTCACCAGATTCCCAAAGGGGCCTAACCTAACCTAACCTAACCTAACCTAACCTAACCAACCTAACCTAACTTATCTTAATTTGGATATCACTTAGCCAACTTATAATAGTAACAGACGTCTTAGATATTGAACAAAAAAAAAAAAACTTATTTACTATTATTTGACCAAAGATTCAGTTGGATTTTAGGTCAGAATAGAACGAATATATTCATCCAACGTAACACACACACAGACAGACACACACACACACACACACACACACACACACACACACACACACACACACACACACACACACACACACACACACACACACACACACACACACACACACACACACACACACTTGGCTATATTATCTACTATATATTATTTTCTTGAGAAATATTCACCAAATATAATTTATTCAGAACAAGACTCATCATTCGCTTATAATTTCTAATATAATTTTACTATTTTCTGAACCACATTAACAAGAGTATTGTAAATGTGATATTTTTGTCCAGTTTCATTTTTGGGGAAATTCTTCTCTGCATAAATTCATCAAAGGAAACTTTTGCAGTAAATAAGTTTACCTCATTAGCATATCGGTGGTTTATCATATTTGCATATTTTTGGGGGTTAGGCGCTTCACATTTTATGTATTGGGTAATATCAATATTCCTTCACATATTTTTTTTCTTTGATGGGGAATTATATTTTTCTCTTCCTAAGCTCAGCAGAAAAGATACCCAAAAAATAACAAATACGTTTTGCTCATTTGCATACTGACGATTTTTCATATTATCATCAGTAATTATGTAGTTACTGTACTTTTTTTTACAATTTATATAATAAAATACGACTTCACGCTCTCCAATACTGGAAAGAAATCTCTACACACACACATCCAATAAATCTCTTATATATCTGCAGTATTAATTTATGTATAACGTTATATTTTAGTTGGATAAATGTTTGATTGGAGTCTGGATATTTCTGACAGATCCTCACGTAAGAATCCTTCCTTTTTAGCTATAACTCTAACCCCTCTTGCAATCTCCTCTCTCTTATTTGCTTTATATAAACGAGACACGAAAAAAATATCATACTTCCCAAAATAAGCAATTTTTTTTATAACCATAATTATCACATTTCTATTTTTATCTTCATCAGTCATCTCGTAATCCTTGAAGAATTATCATACAACCCTTAATGAGATCATTATCATATATATAGTAGTATCATACGCCGGGGGTCATTAGAGTAATGGAATAGAGATTTGTGTTGATGAAGGCTCAGTGACAAAAGATCCTCCCTTGTTTACAGTGAGTGAGAGAGAGAGAGAGAGAGAGAGAGAGAGAGAGAGAGAGAGGCGTGCTCCTGACAGCTAACTACAGCACAGACACACACTTGTTGACGCCTTAAAACGATGCTAATTATAAACAAAGGCTGAATGACAACCTGCCTTAAGGTATACCATTGACCTTCTAGGACGCAACAGTCTCCGGGGCATCACACACACACAGTGAATAGTTTAACGTATAAGCTTTGACCTTTAAACAAAATATTTAACCTTTCATACAAGCTCAGCATAAATTAATACCTTAACCTTTGTCCTCTCCCAGTCACACCAGCAGTTAATGACGATACTTTACTCTGAATATTCTTAAATAAAAAAAGCGAACAATCACCTGAAAATTAAGTACCTCACCTAATTCATTTGGTAATTAACCTACCTAACCTAACCTAACCTACTATAACATAACAGCACCTAACCCTTCCTGATAGTAATAAGGGGTTTATGAATATTAGGTAAATTAAGCTAGGGTGCCTAATATTATACAGAGATAGTCAATAAATGCTATCGATACACGTCAATACACTAAGATTTTAAGGATATAATTACTATCAACCTAATCAATTTTTCATACATATTTGAATGCAATAAAAGCCCAAACGTTCTACAGTTCAGTGAATTATTTAACTGACATAATGTAATATTCCACACAACCTTTCCATTAGTAACAGGATTCTAAATGGCATAAAAATGCTCGGTTGTAATGAAAGGTTTTTGCAATGTTGCAATTTTGCGAGTCGTCAGTTCCAAGTTCTCATTTTCATTTACACACATCAATGACGTCCATTTGACTTCCATAATGACATCTGGCCCAGTCGACCCTCAGTAAAGTTGTGAGTCAGTACAGTTCTGTGTCAGTAAAGTTGTGTGTCAGTAAAGTTGTGAGTCAGTAAAGTTATGAGTCAGTGAAGTTGCGTGTTTGCGTGTAAGTACCGCCAGAGAGCTGCTTCACACCTACAACCATCCCCAACCAGTAAAATAGAAGATGTTTTGCCTATTTATAAATGTAGTTTTGTATTTAATTACACAATACATAATACATTTAGGTATATAGTTACATAATACATAATACTATAATACAAGGGCGTCTCTTCTTACTTCCCAAACACTTAATAACGTCACTATACATGAGGGTTTAAGTCTAAATAATGTGAGATATTAAACCCCACTTGGCCCACCAACAGCCGCATCAGTAACCGCAAACTATATTTCTAAATCCAAAACTTTAATGACTTTTGGTGGTCTGGGAAATGTTGTGAGACTTTCAGAATGTCAAGTTCACATTCAGTAAGTTTCGTTCGTTTAATTCTCTCCCAAATACTGAAGCTATGAGTAGTTATATACGACTGCCCTGATAACACAATGATGAATAGTTCGAACAGTAAGTTATATTTACTTTAGTTGGATGAAAAACATGCGCTAAAAGTTTTCATATGCGTCACAAAGGTTCATCTACGATTGTGTTCCCAGATATGAAACGCATCAAAACGGTTCACTTAAGCTTTCTCACTAAGCTGGTGGCCACAATGACCTTCAAATTACACTGAGAGACTGTCGGAACTTGAAACGCACTCTTGTACTCATTTACGGCTTGGAGAAGGCTGACGTGGGAGCGAGGAATAACCTTTATCCTCGTCCACTGCTTCTCAAAGTTTTTCCTTCAAGATTTTCTGACTTGAAAAATAACCATTTACGATAAGTTTATATTTGGGATATTGAACTTATATCACGCTCATTAACCCTCATTTTTTTATCACTAACCTCGGTCTTTCTTATATGACCTGACCGTGTGTTATAATGACCGTGTTATAATGAGCGTGTTATAATGATCGTGTGTTATGAGCGTGTTATAATGACCGTATGTTATAATGAGCGTGTGTTATAATGAGCGTGTTACAATGAGCTTGTGTTATAAAGAACGTATTATAATGAACGTGTTATAATGAGAGTGTGTTATAATGAGTGTGTGTTATAATGAGCGTGTGTTATAATGAACGTGTTATAATGAACGTGTTATAATGAGCGTGTGTTATAATGAGCGTGTGTTATAATGAACGCGTTATAATGAACGTGTTATAATGACCGTGTGTTATGAGCGTGTGTTATAATCACCGTGCGTTATAAGCGTGTGTTATAATGAGCGTGTTATAATGACCGGTGTGTTATAATGAGGATGCTGAAGAACCTCAAAATTTCACTTCACAACGTTATGAACAGTGTGGTAGAAGTGTGCAAGGTGTGGTAGAATTGTGCAAGGTGTGGTAGAATTGTGCAAAGTGTGGTAGAATTGTGTAAAGTGTGGTAGAATTGTGCAAGGTGTGGTAGAAGTGTGTAAGGTGTGGTAGAAGTGTGTAAAGTTTGGTAGAATTGTGTAAAGTGTGGTAGAATTGTGTAAGGTGAGCAAGATTTTCAAAATAGTTACTCTTACAATATTCTTACGCAGAACACAAACAATAATTTCGTAAACAAACAGTTCAGTGTGTGACAAACAGTCTGAATTAATCTCCGTTCGTCATTCATTAATCAAAACAAACCTGCTTTCCCTTCCCTCCTGATTCTCTCCCCTTGTTTACCAATCACCCCTTTTGTCGTGTGTGTCATGACGTAATAAATAAAACAGAATAATACAGATGGAAGGACAAAACAAACACGGCAATGATTCCCAGGACTGTTCCTCGATGGTACCCAAGCTGACTGTATGGTGATAGTCGTGTGTATAGTGACGTGTCTCTCACTATCTCTCACTATCTCTCACTGTACCATGCCGCCTGCACACTGAAACAATAAGTCTTACAATATTATGAGACAGTAATCTTTGCTAGGTTTTGAAACAATAACCTTTATAAAACTATGAGACAATAACTCAGTGTTATTGGAGTGATATAGTTGTTGATCCACAAAGAGCCATAAACACTATTCTGTCATTGTCTCAGCAGCAATACTGACCTTTATCACAGGCAAATTGTATTGTCTTGCCCCGACTATTTTCTTGATAACCACATGTTATATTTTGCACCTAACATGTCCAAGGATATATCATGTTATGTTCATGGCTATACGTATAATATTACACCTAACATGTCCAGGGATATATCATGTTGAAGATCACGTGAGAACACCACTCCTGGTAATACACCGAACTTAAGTATTATTTAGAAATTCTACGATACAGAGATCTTTCTTTGTCAACGCGATTATAAATATTACCTCTTTAGCTTTACGTTTAACAGACACATCACTTAACTTCAGTCAAAAAATGGACCACTCAGCAATATCCACAATATACAAGAACCAATCATATTATGTTATAGCGGGCAGGGACCAATAGACATTCACCACGGTTGACATGAACCAATCAGCGAATGATGGGACCCAAACGACGTGGAACTCACTATTTCTCGTTGTGATGAGTGACCATTGTCATCACTAACCTTTTGCTGTTGGATTATTATTTCATCACCTTTTTGTTGCTTCTGCTGAGGGGGAACATCTCACTACCTACTGTTACCTGCTGAAGGGAACATCTCACTACCTACTGTTACCTGCTGAAGGGAACATCTCACTACCTACTGTTACCTGCTGAAGGGAACATCTCACTACCTACTGTTACCTGCTGAAGGGAACATCTCACTACTTACTGTTACCTGCTGAAGGGAACATCTCACTACCTACTGTTACCTGCTGAAGGGAACATCTCACTACCTACTGTTACCTGCTGAAGGGAACATCTCACTACCTACTGTTACCTGCTGAAGGGAACATCTCACTACCTACTGTTACCTGCTGAGGGGAACATCTCACTACCTACTGTTACCTGCGTGTGTGTGTGTGTGTGTGTGTGTTACCTGGGCGGAGGGGGAACTTTCAGGTGATGAAGGCCCTCAATAGTCACCTGAAGATTATCTACCAAAGTTTCCTGTCTGGAGTTTCCTGTCTGAAGTTTCCTGTCTGAAGTTTCCTGTCTGAAGTTTCCTGTCTGAAGTTTCCTCACCTTGACAGTACCTGAGAATATAACTTTAGGTAATTCATAAACGCTAAAATTACAAATGGTCAATCACCAGTTTTAAAAATCTTGTGTCATCATTTACAGTGGGTCGAGGGGCTCTGATAATTTGCTGAGAATATTTCATGACCTGTTAGTGCTTGGAATATTTCATGACCTGTTAGTGCTTGGAATATTTCATGACCTGTTAGTGCTTGGAATATTTCATGACCTGTTAGTGCTGGGAATATTTCATGACCTGTTAGTGCTGGGAATATTTCATGACCTGTTAGTGCTTGGAATATTTCATGACCTGTTAGTGCTGGGAATATTTCATGACCTGTTAGTGCTGGGAATATTTCATGACTTGTTAGTGCTGGGAATATTTCATGACCTGTTAGTGCTTGGAATATTTCATGACCTGTTAGTGCTGGGAATATTTCATGACCTGTTAGTGCTTGGAATATTTCATGACTTGTTAGTGCTGGGAATATTTCATGACCTGTTAATGCTGGGAATATTTCATGACCTGTTAGTGCTTGGAATATTTCATGACCTGTTAGTGCTTGGAATATTTCATGACCTGTTAGTGCTGGGAATATTTCATGACCTGTTAGTGCTTGGAATATTTCATGACCTGTTAGTGCTTGGAATATTTCATGACCTGTTAGTGCTTGGAATATTTCATGACCTGTTAGTGCTGGGAATATTTCATGACCTGTTAGTGCTGGGAATATTTCATGACCTGTTAGTGCTTGGAATATTTCATGACCTGTTAGTGCTGGGAATATTTCATGACCTGTTAGTGCTTGGAATATTTCATGACCTGTTAGTGCTTGGAATATTTCATGACCTGTTAGTGCTGGGAATATCTCAACCCCTGCTTGCCTCTGGGAATACTTCATCCTTCTACTCCACCTGGTGCTACTTAGAATATTTCACCAGTGTTATTACTCTGTCAGCTGAACATAATTACTGGCAGCTGGAAATTCATACTAATATATTAAATGTTATTACCCTGGGAGGCAGCCACACATTCTCTTTATTATGAAGCGTTATTAAACTTTTTCTTTCTGGCTAAGGGTCTGACTTTATGTGTTAGGTGATTTATTTCTCTTTTATTTTACTTGTGACTTATTTTACCTGATGATTAAACACCTTTATGTCATCTAGGGGTTGGGTTAGGTTAGGTTAGGTTAAATAACATTGGGGTTAATATCATGTAATTTATATTCATTTCAGTGACTAATTTACACACTATGGTAACTCTCTTCCTTTTCCCTCCACACATACAATATTTTCTTCCACTAGTACGTGTCTCTTCGTGTGATACCCCTCTCCCCCTTAGACACAATGTTAAATAGTGGAGGATAACTTTTACGACGAAGGGGGGGGACAAAGGAAGTGAAGCTTATGGAGAAATTAAGAAAGAAATTAAAAGTAACTGTAGACTGGCTAAGGAATATTTTCTAATTAGGAAATGAAAAGAGATGGTAGATGATGACAGAAGGAATCAACAAAAGAGGAAATAAATGAGGTGGAACTATTAAAGGCAGAGACAACAAGATCCTGTTCGAGGCGGAAGAAGTAAAAGAGAGACGGACAGAGAAAGTAGAAGAACTTATAGAGGTCTTGGTAAAAATAGTCATTAATGAAGGAGATGTTATAATATTAAATAATGTTTACTGGCAACAGGAGGCTGCAGTGTTAATGAACTCATTAATTGGTTCACAGTTAGACAGGGAGTAAGACAAGGCTGTGTTCTATCTCCAACAGTGTATAATATATATTGACAATTCTTAATGAGAGAAATTATAAGTGATAATGAAGAACTAAGAGTTAATGGTAAAGTACTGCTCCTATGATGGATAGTGAAGATGTGTTACAAAAACCCGTTCCCTGGTAGTGCAACTGGGAACTTAAACAAGAGATAAATTTGGTGTATTTGGGAAGTGACATTTGTTATGATGGTCGATGTAAGGAAGAAATCAAAACAAGAATAGAGCAACAAAAACAGTATTTAATAATAAAACGGTCGTAATAAGAAGGGTCAGTGACCTTTAACCTGTAGTAATTTAACATAATATTAACAATTAGTGGCGCTGAAGTATTTAGATTAAAAAAGAAATTGTACGTTACAGAAAAAGACAAATGAGATACTTTAGTCATATAATTAAGGATGAAGGAATAATAACGGAAATATTAATGGACAAAGTTGAGGGTAGGAGGGCCAGAGACCAAGTCCCCAGAGAGACACAAACCCTTAGAGGATTGGTGAACACAGCCTGAGAACGATTAGAGTGGAGGACTGTGGTCACCAACCCTCAGATATGACGACGGTACTCTGATTGGTTGAGTGTCGTTAAATTATCTCACTCTCCTCCCTCTCAACCCCTTTAAAGGTCTCTCGGTCTCTCATCTCCCTGGGTCTCTCAACAGCGTCTCTCATCTCCTTGGGTCTCTCAACAGCGCCTCTCATCCCCGTGAGACACCCGGCTGAGACATCAGCTGGGATTCTTAGTCCGCAAGATTTAATTAATCCTCACCAGTTCTCACCTGACTCACCACAAAGGCTTCCCCACTACCGTCAATCTCACCAGTTCTCACCTGACTCACCCCAAAGGCTTCCCCACTACCGTCAACCTCACCAGTTCTCACCTGACTCACCCCAAAGGCTTCCTCACTTATCGTCAATTCACCAGTTCTCACCTGACTCCACCCAAAGGCTTCCCCACTCAATGTCAACCTCACTCAGTTCTCACCTGACTCCACCACAAGGCTTCCCTAATGTCAACCTCACTCAGTTCTCACCTGATTCCACCCTAAAGGCTTCCCACTACCGTCAACTCCACCAGTTCTCACCTGACTTCACCCAGCGTTTCACTATCGTCAACCTCACCAGTTCTCACCTGACTTTCAATTCCCCAAAGGTTTCCTCACTAATACCGTCAACTCACCAGTTCTCACCTGACTCCACCCCAAAGGCTTCCTCACTACCGTCAACCTACCCAGTTCTCACCTGACTCCACCCCTAAAGGCTTCCTAACTACCGTCAACCTCACCAGTTCTCACCTTAACTCACCCCTAAAAGGTTTCCCCACTCATCGTCAACCTCACCAGTTCTCACAATTTCGACTTATCTCAAAGGCTTCCCCACTACCGTCAACCTCAACAGTTCTCACCTGACTCACCCCAAAGGCTTCTCACTACTGTCAACCACACCAAGTTCACCTGATTCCACCCCAAAGGCTTCCTCACTAACATCTTGTATCTCAGCCAGGTCTATTTTAAGCTTATTTAGTATAGTCATATGTCTAGGCCAGAAACATATGAAATATATCCAAATCTTGTGTCCTTAAATATATTGTATAGAGTCTTGTCTTGGTTATGTCTGGCGTAGTTGGGTATCACAGTGTATATATAATTATTTTAGGGTATGTCCTACACCAGATGGTTATATCGTATTGTATATTCTGTATGTTATACCCATTGTGGTATATCTTTTGCTCTCCAGGTTATAATTGGTATCCCAGGAGACGGACCATATCTCAGTTCCTTTATATTCAGAATGGGAAAAGTTGCAGATAGAAAGTTTGATGATTATTCGTTGGTTTAAATACATTTTCTCTCACTGTTACAATAAATATTAGTCAGGTGAGTAATTAAACTCATCTCATAGTGTGCTCGTTAACCTGTGTAATCACTGGAGGGATTTTTCTTCACTCGTAAACTGCTTTTGTCTTTCATTCTCTTGCCGTGTGGAGCTTTGTGTCACAGCTGAGTATCGACTAGAGTCTAGATTTATTAACTGTTTCATTGTGTTAGAAATAATTTAGTGGGCTCTTCTTCCACGAATAAAATTGTCTGTGTTAATTATTATAAATATCCATTAACATTCTGATTTCTTTGTGTGTGTGAGTCTCTGCCTGTCTATCCATCTGTCTGTGTATGAAATAGACAGATGGATAATGTACAGAGAGGAATTAATTGATACCTATACTAGTGGTCTACCAGCTCAAGCTCCAGGTCAAGGCTATCAAGAAGAAGAGAGTGATCCTACAGAGGCTACTGGTCTCCTTCCCTGGCCTGGCTACCTGTAGTTTATGGTCATTAGGTAAATAAAATAAATAAATTGCAAATGGAAGCGAATTAGGAATGATAATGGGAATAGGAATGCATAAGGACTGACAGTATATTCGGTATGATTATGGATTGGGAATGGTAAGAGATATGGAATAATAATAAAAATGAATTAGGAATGGAAATTGATTAGGAATGGGAATGGGATAGAAAAGAAATTAGGAATGGGAATAGTGGGCACAGAATTTACGTGTATGTTAACAGCTCTACACACTATAATAAGTTTACATATATACATACAAACATACATACATACATACATAGAGAGAAACATTAATGCTAGAGACCACTTAGATAATTTTAAGTAGATAAATTATAAAGAAGTCAAAGATGTATTTTATAAACTATTGAAATAGTTTTACGTATTTTTCTGAATTTTTCTTAAATCATGGGAAGTTTTCAGTAACTAATATCTACAACACCTGCATTTGTGTATTTTGTGCAATTAATGTGTTTGTGGGTGTACTCAACTTTGTAATATGTAGGCAATTTTGCACTACACCTTTAAAGTATATGCATGAGACTTTCCTGGGTAACGTTCATAAAAGCTTTACAATGAAAGAAGTGTTTTTATAATAGTGTAGCGGACGGCAACTGTAAGCTTCTTTATATGTAGATGAAGGCAACAGTCAAGCCCTAGCTGGTATGCAGGGTTACCAATCAACCAGACAAGAGAGGAGACGAGAAAAATGCCGACGGTGTTGTAGTGTTTGTTGCTGAGTACTATAGTGTTGTTGAAGTACTTGTTGCTGAGTACTAGTGCTTGTTTCTGAGTACTATAGTGATGTTGTAGTACTTGTTGCTGAGTACTATAGTGTTGTTGAAGTACTTGTTGCTGAGTACTATAGTGTTGTTGTAGTACTTGTTGCTGAATACTATAGTGTTGTTGTAGTACTTGATCCCGAGTACTATAGCATCGAGAATATTACGGTATATATTTTGCGATACTGTTGAGAAGAGATGATAAACGTTGATATCAAAGAAAATAACATAAGTCTGTCTGTCAGTCTGTCTGTCTGTCAGTCTGTCTGTCTTTCAACGTGTTTCTCAGCTTGTGTTTCCATTTATATTACAAGCACAAGTCCTTTCCCCTTTCCCTACTTTTCGAATTGTTTGCTTTCTCTACTAACACTTCTCTCTAGTTACCTACATGTTCCTCCATTTATATGAAAACTACAGAGTCAGAGTGAGTGACATTATTTAGGACCGGGAGAGAGATTCCCCTGTGAAGTCATTATCACAGGTAGGCTCTTAACATACCTGTGAGACATAGTTTAGGCCTTGATATTACCTGTAACGTGGTTAATTTTAGTATACTGTATATCAAATTACTTTATGAAATACCTTATATCTTGTAGTAAATAACAAATTATAATTTAACATGAAAGTGAAGAATATAACAAAGTGATAAGGTCTACATTATTTTACGGAGATATGATCGGCACAATATATATGACGAACAACGGAGCGGCCGAGTGTGTGGGGTGGATGACTGTCCACGGCGTCGGGGATGTTACACAGATTCAGGGACAGTTTAGTGCCCAAACATATGTTGACAGCCTTAATAGTTTTTCTCCCTCCCGGTCCCACAATACTTGCTACTACTGACAGTCACAAGGTAACTTCTGCTACAAACTACCTTACAGTAGTTAATAGTTTGATTAATTACACAGGTAAACTAAGAAGCGCCTAATATCCTGTGTAAAATATTAAACCACACAATATACCAGACAGGTGTGTGGAGACTGTTGGTTTAGTCGTGGTCTGGGTTGGTCGTCCTCAGCAGTAAGTGTTCATATCCTCGAATTTTGAAATAATCAATATAGCAAATTTTTCATTTGGGTGATCTGTTTTTTTCAAGTAGGTCATTGTCGGTACAACTCTCTTTTGTGAGGTAACCAGAGATTGTGTTTTTGAAGAGCCAGAGGCGCCCATAGTGTGTGACAGTGTATCAGGTGTTGGTAAACAAGATCATGATAGATTTCTTTCATTGCTGTGAGAGTGAGTGACTGTCGAGTGTGATACATGATACAGCACTGTTTATTGACTTTTCTGCGAATGGCTTGTATGTGGTTTCTCCAGTTAAGTTTTTCATCAACAATAACTCCGAGGAATTTAGTATTTGGTTCGCGTTTGAGGACTATATTACCAAGGTACAGGGGGTTCAAGTCTGGAGGTAAGTTTTTCTTCTGTGAAAGATCGTGTAGTGGGTTTTCTCAAGGTTTAGGGTCAGTTATTACGTATTACCCAGATCCCGACTTTAGTTAATTCAGACGACTTAGGTCACTTGGAACACCCACGCCAGAGCTGAGGACTATCTACAACGCCTTTATTCTCCGCAAATTAACGTATGCGTCACCAGCCTGGTCGTCTTCTCTCAATTCTACCCAACAACATCGGCTAGAGAAGGTACAGAAGAGGGCCTGCAGAATCATGCTCAGCGCAGAATACTCCGGCTACAACAACGCTCTCTCCACCCTGGAAATGCCATCCTTCAGTTTCCTCCACCACCACGCACTAGCAGGGTTTGGTAGTGGACTACTGCACCATCCTCGTCATCGCCACTTACTGCCACCTGCAGTCCCCCGCCCACCTCGTGCAGTCTGCCACTACAACAAAATTCAGCCCATAAGAGCCCGCACCGATATATATAAGAACAGCACCATCCCATCTATAATTAAAACAATAAACAGCTCCTGATTTATGTACTGTACAGCCCTGTAAATGTATTGAACGTATATCATTATGTCTAAATCACATGTAAGTTTGCATATTTTCAGCCACCGTCTGCAACTCTATTAATAAACCGTTCATTATTATTATTATTATTATTATTTACACACATACGACGTACGTACATACATACATATCCCAAACGAAAGACAGTGAAATATAATTGAAAATCCTCTCCTAAAATTCACACTTAAAATGCAGATACGATTAAACGAAACACTGAAGAAATCTGCATTTGAGATTCACGTCCAAATAAGAATGTCCCCAAGATTTTACATAAGAAGCTAAGATGATGTGACTTTACCTGGGTGTTGTCTTATACCTGTGTGTGTGTATATTACCTGTTATAGTCTTGTATAATAGGACTCGGAGGGAAACTGTTGTTGTTGTTGTATTTGCTTTTGTTGTTGTTGTATTTGTTATTGTTCTTGTTAGTAATAGTAGTAGTAGTAGTAGTAGTAGTAGTAGTAGTAGTAGTAGTAGTAGGAAATGAAAAAAAAAAGTACTATTGCAAAAGAATAACTTGAGTTGCTTGTTGATGTAGTGTTGTGTTGACGATGCTAAAGAGAAAGAATAAAAGGAGATAATGAGAAAGATAAAATAAGCAAGAAGAGCTTAGCCAAATATTGAGAAAGAGGGAGGAGGAGGAGGGAAGAGAGGAGAGTAAACAAGGGGGTATTAAATGATGGAGAGAGAGAGAGAAGGAGAGAGAGAGAGAGAGAGAGAGAGAGAGTATTATAAATTAACGAAGACACTACCGTTGTTGTATATACTGTAAGGTTAACTTAACTCTTATGTGAACGTGTGTATGATATATAATGTCTTTAGAATTTAGGTATTTGGCCAGAGGGAAACATGCTACTCGAGGTATACAGGGAAACAACCTGGAAATTCTTTAATGTTGAAGGAAATTATCTCCTTAGCCCTCTCTCTCTCTCTCTCTCTCTCTCTCTCTCTCTCTTTGTCCGACATGCCACATCAAAGGTTGGAATTGTATTGATATCCAGCAAATATCCGGGTCACATTTCACCATCCACCACCACCACCCACAGAAACCAATATTTACCTTGATATAACGACCTGACAGCCGATGTTATTACTCAACGTGACAAGTTAAGTACGCAGTTCACTCTTATGGTTGAATTATCTCCAAATGATCATTCACCAGCAGATATTGGTTGAATGTGGCTGTAATATTGTTTATTAAGGTAATTTAGTGATATTGAGGAATGGTAATTGAGATATAGCCCATTGTTGATGGAGTTTTGTCTGTACCAGGTGTCAGGGAGATGTTTATTTTGGAATTTATCTTAATTTTGTTTTCTAGGGAGTTTAGTCTGAGTAAAGTGTTTCTTTCTTCAACAACTGACGTAACGGTCTACACGACTCCTTCACACAGTGTCTCCTCCACACAGCGTCTCCTCCACACAGCGTCTCCTCCACACAGCGTCTCCTCCACACAGCGTCTCCTCCACACAGCGTCTCCTTCACACAGCGTCTCCTCCCTCCACACAGCTCCTCCACAGTCTCCTCCACACAGCGTGTCTCCTCCACACAGCGGCCTCCTCACACAGCACACAGCGTTCTCCCTCTCACACAGCGTCTCCTCCACACAGCGTCCACTCCTCTCACACAGCGCGTCTCCTCCACACACAGCCGCGCTCCACACAGCCTCCACACACACAGCGTCTCCTCCACACAGCGTCTCCTTCACACAGCGTCTCCTCCACACAGCGTCTCCTCCACACAGCGTCTCCTTCACACAGTCTCCTCCACACAGCGTCTCCTCCACACAGCGTCTCCTTCACACAGTATCTCCTCCACACAGCGTCTCCTCCACACAGCGTCTCCTCCACACAGCGTCTCCTCCACACAGCGTCTCCTCCACACAGTATCTCCTCCACACAGCGTCTCCTCCACACAGCGTCTCCTCCACACAGCGTCTCCTCCACACACACACAATAAAGTGGTGTAACGTCCCTGTGTTGTGTTTTCACGGTATGTATCTAAGACATTGTGGAATAATATGCATCATGCTATTGTTCGCTCACGTGTTTTTGTCACTCTACTTTTACATGTGTGAAATTCGCTTTAGATCTTGAATATTGTTACAACGAGTGAAGTTTAAACAACATGATGGAGCTGTGGCTGAGCTTTATTAAACAATTCTCTTTCATGTATTTGTGTCTGGCAGAATATTACCAGTTCGCAGAGCTTCACGTTATTCCTGCTGACAATTTTAACACCATCACAGCATTGGACCTGTATTTCTAGTTTTTGTTTTGCTTTTCATCACATTCACTAATTGCCAGTTTATGAATAATTTCACACACACACACACACATTACTACTACTATTACTACTACTACTATTACTACTACTACTACTTTGCTGTCACTCGGGATCGAGTATGACGATCGTCCAGCTATGATACAATTATACGAGTTATTAAGGATGTCACCTCCATTGATGAGTTTTGAGGTGACTAAAGAGGCTAATCGGGACCGGCAGGGTCGTCCACAGATGTTGCACGTGTGGAGAGCTACACCTAGTGATCGTGGGTTCGAATCCTGGTGGGGTGAGGTGTTGATAATATGTAGAAGTCCGCATGCTTTATTGGGCTTATGAAATATATATATATATATATATATATATATATATATATATATATATATATATATATATATATATATATATATATATATATATATATATATATATAGGACCTCACCAGCCAGGACTTTCTACCACCCTTAAATACGCATAGGTCGAGGGTTCGAGTCCTGGCTGGTATTGCTGTTATATATATATATACACAAACGCAGCATAAACACATATGCACATAAACTATCACACCTACACTTATCATAGGTAACCAAGCATTTATTAAAACATACAAACCGTGTGATGTGACGGGAACAAAAGGCTGTTAATTCAGTCATAACAATTTCTGACTATTTTTTTTTTAATCTGTCACACAATGAGCTGTTGTAAACTGGTCATATGACAGCTTACTGATATGTTAAATGTTTATACTTGCTCAACCAACTTTTGTTTTTTAACTGCAGAGTTTTGCTAATAATTTTAATGTTAAACTTGAGCCAAGCTTCGGTAAGTTTGTCGGCTGCACGGTAATACTCATAAGACTTTAGAATAAAACTGCGAAAGAAAAACAGTTTAGGTTTGTCCTCTGATTAAATGCAATGTCTTCAAGATCTTTAATGTATAATTCACACAAAAACAAAAGGTCGCGTTACAGTCACCTTATGTTCTGAAACACCTGGTGAAGAATTTGTGTAAAGTTCTCCGTCGGTGACAACGAAGCTCCGAGGCTCAATTCTGTGTGTACACTGGTGTCATTCGATGCTTGGGAAGTCAGTCACTTGGTTATGATATCAAGTGTGATTACAGAATAATATGTAAGAGTGATTATATATTCCTCAGTGTGAGATTGTTAATACTCTGTACGCTATTGTCCATTCATCCTGCACTAGAGGTCATCGGCGTAACGTGTTTAAAGGTTTAAAGGTTAGTGACGGACCAAGAGGGGGCGGGGAGAGTGGATGCCTTCCTTACCATCTCACAACATTACAGACACTAATATGTATTTATTTACTGTATAACCAATTATTAATAGTCATTATATTCAGGAGGTGTAAAGACTGGGTCGAGACGCTCGCTAGTGTGCTGTCATGACAAGGAATCATCGTCAAACTTTCCGTACATGAAGCTTGTATGCTAAGAGTCAGTTTACGTTCTGATAACATTTTGTGTATAATTTAATGTGATAAAGAGAACCGATATTTCATACTCAGGTAGTACGATATCTCTCCTATTAGATACGAGATTATGTGGGACAGATTTCCACCAACTGATAGGGTATTACTGCCAATCTGATATCAAATGTTTGTGTTCTGTTCACCGGATATTCCGTGTACACTCTCGTTCGTATACCGTTTATAGATTGATCCAGGAGACCGAAATAGACCAGCCTGTTTTGCCGATCCTTCCCACATAACAGGCACTTAGAAAGTAATTCAAAGGATAATCTTACAGTCACAAGTGGACAGTCGAGCTGGTAAAATATTTGATAGCGATTAATGAAAGAAAGGTATGTGTCTTATGTGCCGACTAGAACATTGTGAGATTTTGTTTCTTAAGAGTATAACACATCCATAATGATGCATACTGTCGGCCTATTCACCACTGAGAGAGAGTGTGTGTGTGTGCGCTACTGATCACTCGTTTGCATCATCAAGTTGCTGCTCAATACGTGTGAGACGCCTGGTGAGTCAAGCCTCCTCTCTTAACGTTAGCTTGGGGAGCGTGGACTAAGGACTGGTTCATTAATTAGTAGGTATTATTTACTGCGTTATTTCTTGGTACTGGTGCTGTGCTGTTCTGATTTAATCGTTTTAGCCAGTGGGGTCAGGAAATATAAGTCTTAATGCAGTTTTATGCTAATGGAAAATAATTACAAAGGAAAATCTTCAAAAATATAACAATTATGTGTAGATTTTGTTTATTACGGACAAATAAACAAACTTCATACTCAGACTAGAGTCCAACTTGCGTCTCCACTTTCTCCTCATCAAAACCTGTACAATATTCAGTGTCTTTAGCCTAAACCCGACGATTGTCACGAGGGCCGACCCAAGGATAAACGGCTCCCAGGTCAAAGATTAATTTAAGGGACCTTTTTGGCGCTTTATTGTCACGGCCTATACTCTGTCTTGATCAAGTTTAATAGATTTTGTTTTCCTTTATTGCAGAGAGAAACGTGTAGTACAAAATCAAACTAAGAACATACAGTTTTACTTATCATACTTAATACACTAACAGTTTATTCATTTAAATACTGAGTGTACATCCATACATGAATAGAATAGAATGAAAACTATCACACAAATAATTCTATAGTATATGGTAAGTTCAAACCACTCCGCGCGTGTGTCTGTGTTTTAACTTAAGTCGTCTTTTGTACTCGTCAAAACTTGGGGTAAAAAATGAAGGTAATTTGCCAGCCTCAGATTGTAAAACTTTTGGGGTTAAGAAAAACAAGTGAACAATAAACTTTATAAATGGTCTAAGATATGTTGCACCTCCCTCCCTCCCTTCCTTCCTCCAGCCCTCCTTCTCTCCCTCATTATCTCTTTCTCTCCCGTACCTCCCATTATTTCTCCTTCTCTCGCTCCTGTTACATACACCTTTTTAATTTCGTTATATTAAGATGTGTAGCGTTTATATAGCCTCTTCATATCAGTCACTGCTATAAGTATTCCCATTTTCTGTGGGGTAAATGCAACAGCTGTACACCCTCGTAATACTAGGTGGTAGTTTTAGTGTATTGTGTATGAATTATGTATGTAATATTTTATAATCATAAGGAAAGTTGTATTTACTTTGTTCCACCCAGTGTTAATGTTATGTTTTGAATTATTTTACCTATTAGGGATTGTAAAGGAATTATAGGTTATAATTTTGTGATCGGAGGTGAGTGGGTGGGTGGATGGGTCAGGTGGGTGGCTGGGTGGATGGGTCAGGTGAGTGGCTGGGTGGATGGGTCAGGTGGGTGGCTGGGTGATGGGGGTGTGGGTGGGTGGATGGGTCAGGTGGGTGGGTGGTGATGGGTGTGGGGTGGATGGGTCAGGTGGGTGGGTGGTGGATGGGTCAGGTGGGTGGGTGGGTGGATGGGTCAGGTGGGTGGCTGGGTGGATGGGTCAGGTGAGGGTGGGTGGATGGGTCAGGTGGGTGGCTGGGTGGATGGGTCAGGTGGGTCAGGTGGGTGGCTGGGTGGATGGGTCAGGTCAATTATCCTTTGTTTCATATAGAGAATCTTTTTTCATTAGGTCTTTTTCTATCTCGTGGTACCCAGTGGTGAATTTCCTCAGGTCAGTGTTGATCTGTTGACGTAAGATAAATTAAAATTCAATTATATAAATAAGAGTTACCACAGTGGTATAAGAAGAAAGAAATACATATCCACAAAAAAAACTGTGGAAACTAGACATGTGTCCTGCTCGTGTCCAAGAGCCCAAGGGAGAGAAGCTCATATGATGCAACAAAAACACGAGGTTTAGGTTAGTTCAGCTCAGAGGAGGATGTAAAGTGCGTGAGGGAAGTAGTTGTCGTGTAGTGATCAGTCATTCATCTGGGTACACTGCCAGCTGATGACTACAGGTGTGTGGGGGAGCACTACAGGTGTGAGGGAGTTAGGCTACAGGTGTGGGGGAGTTAGGGGCTACAGGTGTGGGGAGTTGTGGGGGGAGCCACAGGTGGGGGGAGTCAGGGCCACAGGTGTGGGGGAGCTCAGGTGCAGGGGAACCAGAATTATTATGTTACGTAAACTCATAATATAATAAACATATGTATGACCTGATAGTTAACCTACAGTAAACAATTATGAAGAGAATAAAAATATCATTACTTGGTAACTCACTCTGACCCAACCCAGGGCGGTCCTAACCTGAGTACTTGACCTCACAGTTTGACCTCGAATGATCACACAGACGCAACCTGGATTAAGGGACATTGTTCATCTATGACCCATTTGCCGGTAAGAAATGCACACAAATAAGATTCGTATGTGACAAAAATGAGAATTTGGTTAAAGGTTTAGATGACATCAGTGCAGTTGTGATCACTTGCTGTAGTGTATATATCATTTACCAGAAGCCGACACCATAGACTGAGACTGGCTGGTGATAGTGTGGCTCTGTCAGATGATATGTGTTGACAGGTGATGATGTGTTGACAGGTGATGATGTGTTGACAGGTGATGATGTGGTGACAGGTGATGATGTGTTGACAGGTGATGATGTATTGACAGGTGATGATGTGGTGACAGATGATATGTGTTGACAGGTGATGATGTTGACAGGTGATGATGTGTTGACAGGTGATGATGTGGTGACAGGTGATGATGTGTTGACAGGTGATGATGTATTGACAGGTGATGATGTGGTGACAGGTGATGATGTGTTGACAGGTGATGAAGTAATACAGTCACTCCGGTAACTCACACTGCCGCCTTATATGGTGTGTACATAAACCCACACTTGGTACACATACACAGTCCACAGTGTACATGTGCACAGTGGAGGAGAGAGGACGTTGTGGGTGCCTTCCCCCGTCTTGTTAAACTCGACGCTTACAAACAATATTTTCTCCACAAAACTGAAGAAACGTCAAGAGTATAAAAAGTTAGGTCGTTACCCAGAGCCAAGTAGAGAACTCAAGCTCAGAATGTGGTGAAAGTTTCTTCTAATAATATCACGTTTGACTTTCTCTTTAGCGTAGGTACAAGACCTGGTCCATATGGATGGTGTTATTAAGACTAAGACCGTCAAGGGACTCTGCTGTAGTGTGAGGCCTCTTCTTCATCACCCACCATACTACAAGAGGCTCTTGAGCTGTATCCAAAGCACCATTTATAAATCTAAACCACAAGACCACAATGTTAGACTAGGGAGCAACAAAGTAATTAAACCACGTCATTGAGGAGTTTAACACCGTACTGTTAATTATTTGACAAAAAAAATCATATTTTTCTCACAGTGGCTGGAGCCTGTGTTGAACTATAGTGTAGCTGCTCACAGTACTGTGACTCCTCACACTGCTGTAACACATGTGTCTTACACTGTTGTAACACTTGCGATACACACAGTTGTAACACATGTGTTACACACAGTTGTAACACATGTGTCTTACACTGTTGTAACACTTGCGATACACACAGTTGTAACATATGTGTTACACACAGTTGTAACACATGTGTTACACACAGTTGTAACACAAGTGTCTTACACTGTTGTAACACTTGTGTTACACACAGTTGTAACACAAGTGTCTTACACTGTTGTAACACTTGTGTTACACACAGTTGTAACACATGTGTCTTACACTGTTGTGCAACTTGTGTTACACACAGTTGTAACACATGTGTTTGCGTGATTGGTATTATTATATATTTTGTCTCTCACAACGACCGAGAGAGAGCTGAAACAAAGTCTCACATCACAGAACATCACCACCAGGTACACCACTGACTCTCCACTGTCCATCACCACACAGCCTCCGGGGATCTCACTCAACAAGTTGGTCCACCACCTCCCACACGCAGGCATCTCTCACACTTTGTTTGTCTACACATTCAGTATCTGTTTCTCTGTTCCAATCCTTCTGTCCTGATCTGTGTGTACTACAAGTCGCCTTGTTTATCTCTCTCTCTTATTATTGTCTCTATTCTTCCTCTACCACCTATTTGTCTCTGAAATGGGTCATAGGCCTATTTCTTTCTTTCTTTCTTTACCACTGCAGTTACCCTAGCTCTCTCTCTCTCTCTCTCTCTCTCTCTCTCTCTCTCTCTCTCTCTCTCTCTCTCTCTCTCTCTCTCTGCCATACCATGACTCTACTTAACTGGTAAACTCCTTAACATAATTGTTTCTAATAAACATCTTAAACTTGGAACAATTTATCGGCTTTCACCCACATATCAAGCATCCATTAGCTTTCACCCACATATCAAGCATCCATTAGCTTTCACCCACATATCAAGCATCCATTAGCTTTCACCCACATATCAAGCATCCATTAGCTTTCACCCACATATCAATCATCCATTAGCTTTCACCCACATATCAAGCATCCATTAGCTTTCACCCACATATCAAGCATCCATTAGCTTTCACCCACATATCAAGCATCCATTAGCTTTCACCCACATATCAAGCATCCATTAGCTTTCACCAATTATTATCCCTACCACCTGTTAACATCACTATCAGAGAATAAAGTTTTTTTTCCATAACCGTTTTATCACAAAGCTCACCAGGTATTCAGATTATATATATAACTTTTTAATTACCTTTCCTGAACATCCTTTGTGTTTTTTCTCTTAATTTATACTTGTCAACAACACAAGCATTTTGTAAGTTAATTTTCTGTGTATTGAGCTTTAGTTTAATTTACAAATAACTCGTTGTTTTATTATTATTATTATTATTATTATTATTATTATTATTATTATTATTATTATTATTATTATTATTATTATTATTATTATTATTACAATATTATGATAGTTAACCCAGACATCAGTGCATCTTTAGACACGTTGTGTTACTCGTCCTCAGAGTTATACAATACTTGTGGTGAGAAAATAAACACAGAATATTTAGATGGTTTTAGAAAAGTGCTGTTACTAATCTTCTTCTGCACTAAAAAACTTTTGTTGTTGATTAATGACATAAAAACAACAACAACAACAACAACAACAGCAACAGCAACAACAACAACAACAACAACAACAGCTATGATTGACTTTCCTTCTTCATCTCTTCATCTACCACACATTAAATTATAGGTATAGACAAGATACATTATAGGTTTAAACAAAATATTAACCTTTTTTATACGAACACAGGAAATTTATGAAACCCCAAAACACCTTCGACTTGTTTTTCCCAACACGTTATAGCTTGCAAGTCTTCTCGTTCACTTCTCTCTCTCTCTCTCTCTCTCACCACGTTTCACTATCTTTCTCAATTTGTGTCTCATTTTTCACACTAGCGACGCTCAGTGGAAGATTTTATGGCCATTATAATATTGGGCTGGCGAGCAAGAGTATTGAGTCGCTCGCCAATATTTCCCTGGTGAGGCGAAGTGAGGCGCAGAGGCGTGTTAACGATCGCAGTGCTGTTTACCTTTATGTACAGACCCCTTCACTTGTGCGTTTACAGGGGCTCATCATATAAACATTCCAGAAATCATTATCTCTGAGATTTTTTTTATTAATATTGTTTTACTTTGATTCCATAGTCTGTTTACTATTGTGAGTTTCCTTCTGTCGAATGTAAACAAACACAGGGCTGCCACACTGTACACAACCTGACGAGCCCCTGTAAACGCACCAGTGTAGGGGACTTTACGTATTAAATATTCACTGACACAAAAATATTTACCGTATGTATTTTACACTTTAATATTCTCAGGTAATGAATTCTGTCGGGTTTCTCAACAACTCTCAGATGGTTCCAGACGAAGTTGATGGCTGCATCTCTCTGTTGTTGGGGTCTGTAGATCTCTCTTATCCTCTATTAAACTATTTTCCTGTCTCTGATTTTTCCCAAATCGTTCTACCTTATTTCCTAGCTCCTCTCACTCTCTCCTAGTCTTTCCTAGCTCCTCTTACTCTCTCCTAGTCTTTCCTAGCTCCTCTCTCACCCTCCTCTAGTCTTTCCTAGTTCCTCTCACTCTCTCCTAGTCTTTCCTAGTTCCTCTCACTCTCTCCTAGTCTTTCCTAGTTCCTCTCACTCTCTCCTAGTCTTTCCTAGCTCCTCTCACTCTCCTCTAGTCTTTCCTAGCTCCACTCACTCTCCTCTAGTCTTTCCTAGCTCCTCTTCACCCAGTCTTAGCCTCTTCCCTCCAGCATCCCCCAGATCTCATCATCGTCTGCAGGAACACAGTGAAATATTATCGTTGTGGTGTGTTGGTAAGGGCCCCCCCCCCTCTCTCTCTCTCTCTCTCTCTCTCTCTCTCTCTGCTGGTACACAACACATCATGTGGTGGCAACAACTCAGCCATCTACTCTCCTCCACCACAACATAAACACCAGATTACAGTTACGTTCCCTCATAGTGACCCGCCCTCGCCTTGTCTGGCCCCACTCGTGTCGTGATTCTTACACACATCATTACTTCATCATTCATTGTGCTTTATATATGAAATTCCCGATCAGTTTCCTTGTCTTTCTTTCATATCTACAGCCATGCAGTTCATATTATTTACTTTCCTTTGTATAATTCATTGAATTTATGACGATGTCGAAATATAAACTGCATAAAAATATTCTAAATTCCTTCCTTGTGATTTTTTGTTCGTTTTATTCCCCTGTAATCTTCCCACTCTTGAGAGAATAGGTTTTAGCTACACCTTGACCAACATATGTACTCACTTTTTCTTACGTAAAAGATGTGTCAGAAGCAGTGACCAAATGGTATCCGATTCTCTTTGCATTTCTCCCTTGTGTGAGGATTTTCTTCTTCTCGTGCTATTTTAAATAAAGATTTCCCAATGCAATGGTTAGGTTAGGTTTGGCGTATTTTAATCCGTGTATTAACATATATTTTTATTTTTTTTTTAAATAAAATGTCCAAGAGGATCTAATTGTTTTTGTAAGTCTTGTCTTTCTCATATTTCAGGGTTTGTTGTCACACACACACACACACACACACACACACACACGCATCAATCCTTAGTACTTTAGTCTGAGTTTTGGTACATCTCCGGTGTTGTATCTCTCTGGGGACTCGGTCTCTGGCCCTCCTACCCTCAACTTTATCCATTAATATTTCCGTTATTGTTCCTTCATCATTAATTATATGACTAAAGTATCTCATTTGTCTTTTTTTCTAAACATTTCAAGTATTTTTCTTGAAGTTTTTGATAATCTTAGTACTTCTTCATTTGTTTTCCTGTCAGTGTAGTTTATTGTTAACATTCGTCTATAACACCACACTGTAAAGGCCTCCACAACCTCTGTCTGGTGTCTGCTCAAAGTGTCCACGCTTCTGACCCATACATCAGTCCTGGCCATATAAAGCCTTTCAGATGTTTGTGTGTTAATATTTGTTTTGTTGCCGAAATTGACTATTGTTTGTGTGCTGGTCTCGTAGTTTTGCTCGTTAAGTCAGTTCTCTCCACACTTTACAACACTTGCCACACTCACCAGGTGTTTCCTCCATCATAAATCATGCAGTGACAAGTTTACATAACAACATTTTTCACTGCCAGGATGAGGGGGGGACTCGCTAGTCTGTTGCTGATACAAACATTTTTACAACAATAGAATGTTAAATTTTAGTGGCCTCGCGCTGTTTAACGTGTGTAGACAAAATTATTAATTGTTTATAGTTTGTTTACTGTTGGAGCATCATAAACAACTGTAGAGAATGTTATTAAAAGTTTGTTTACTGTTGGAGTATTGTAAACAAATATAGAAAGTAGTATAATTAGTTTGTTTACCATTTTGTGTGTGTGTGTGTGTTGTGCATAAAGCGAGTAGTGGTCCTCCCCACCCTGTTGTATGGCAGCGAGACATGGGTCACTTACAGGAGGCACCTCAAGGCACTTGACAACTTTCACCAACGTAGTCTACGTTCCATCCTCCGAGTTCGCTGGGAAGACAAGAGAACAAATGCCAGTATTCTCGCTGACACCAACTGTAGGAGCATCAAGGCTACCATTATCAATGAACAACTATGCTGGACTGGCCATGTTACCCGCATGGACGACAGTAGACTGCCAAAACAGCTACTTTACAGTCACCTAACGAATGGTAAATGTAACGCTGCCGCTGCTCCTCCCGCACTAGATGTAGCCCTCCACACGTGCAACATCTGTGGACGGCCCTGTCAGTCCCGTACCAGCCTCTCTAGCCACGTCAGAGGTCACCAACGAAGGTAAAATAACACCAGTAGTAGTATGTAAGTTTGTGCCAGATGAAAATCAACCTTACGTGGATGTGTTACTGAAAGTTTTGATATATATAAAATAATTATTGATTATCATTTAAGCGTCTAACAGGGGGACATATAAAACTAATCCAATAGTCGTAAAACCTTCTAGATACAAGAGATGCTATTAAGTAATTCATTTGTTCACAATAAGCCTTTATATAATGTAATATTTATTATAATGCTTCAATGTTTCATCATTCATTTCCGGAATCTATTGTACCTAATAAATAATATTAATATGTACTATGAATCAAAACATGGAATATTTATGCACACAAATGTATTATATATTTGTCATAGTTTAATAGTTTTCTCCTGATAAACAAAATATACCAGAATTTAAAAACTCTCTTATGTTTTACTGGTATATAACATAATGTATATCATGTCATGGCTCCTATTGTCTTCACTTGTATAGAATTATGTATCACTTAATCTCTGCCTTTAACTGAACCTTTGTAATTATGCTCAAGTTGATGGAATAGTGAGTTTGTGTAATAAAAACCTTGTATTTTTTACCCTCTAATTTTAACAACAATGGAAACTTTTGAATATGTAGTATTTTATAATGATCAATTATTTCTACTCATTTCTACTAACTGTGTCATGAACTGTATTTAAACATTCTGTCATAGGTTAAGTATCAATAAACTGGATATTGTTAGGATACATATTAATTTTTTTATTTCATCCCGTTATATTCATTGATGTTTTTTGGGGGGTTTGTTTCATCACACAAAACACTGCCTCGTATAGTGATACATTTAGTTCAAACAGTTTTCCATTTTTTTCCATTGACAACAGATCAAACTTTTAATTTCCTTTTGTTGTTTAAATTCATAGTTGACAGATATCGTTTTGCTTTTCAACATACTGATACATATACCGCGGTGTTAAAGGTTATCAGAGGTCAATTGTGTCGTTAGTAGTGTAGGACAAAATGACCTTTGATATTGATGTTATGTCACAGCGATAATAAATTAACACAATAATTACACTAATCATTAGCATTTACGAATTATGAGCGAATTCTTTTCTCATATATATCTTCTTCTTGACCTTAGATAATAGCACCAGTTTATACATGTCAGTAAAGGTCAAAGGTCAGTTGCTCAGTAGATCTGGTATTGCTGTACAACATATTGACCATTTATTTATTCCCCGTGTTATTTATCTAACAGCCTGTGTGTGTGTGTGTGTGTGTGTGTTCCCCACTCTCATATTTCCCTGAGTAACTGTCCCATAATAGCCGTAGGTAACAGTAGTTTACTATCTGGAACCACATAAACTTTGTTCTGTGTAAACTGTGCAAGCGTATACATGTTAGGTCAGGTTAAGTTAGGTTAGGTTAGGTTTGGTTTGGTTAGGTTAAGTTAGGTTAGGTTAGGTTTGGTTTGGTAAGGTTAGGTTTGGTTTGGTTAGGTTTGGTTAGGTTAGGTTTGGTTTGAATGGAGAAGACTAGATTATATGTTTGGTAAATAAGTTTTTATGCTACACTATTTAGTCATAAAATAAAGACTGGAGTTACTAAATAATATTAAGACAATCAAAGATGCAGGCTCCACGTACATCACAAAACGACAAAAGTTACAACAGAATAAAAACACAAAAGATTTAATTATCAAAACAGAGAGATCGATAATTATTAAATCTTCTAATTATAAGACGTGAGAGCAGCGAGAGAGGAAGCATACAGGATCGATAACTAAGAAGAAGAACCACCCAAACAGTTCACTCTCCACATGTCTAGGGGGTGATATAGACGACCAGACTAAATCCAGGTACGTAGGCAGTGATCTAGGTTGCCCTGAGTACTATAGAAGCTTCATTGTTGGTCTTATTATCATAATGGACATCCAATACTTATAAAAAACTATATATGTCTTTACAGTCAATGTCCTAGTCAGTGTGAACGTCTCATTAATTTAGGACATTAAATAACAATACTCAGACATCAACTAAATCTTCCTTTAGTAGGATTCTCAAGAAAGTTGTTTTTCCGCTTATCGGTGGAAGTCAATCTCACCTAAGTGTTGTGGAGGATCTTAACCGCTACAAAACACTCCTTCCCATCCATGTCAGAACTACAGTAAGTCAGTTCCCCCCATCTCCTCCAGCCTCCTACAATCTCAAGTCACTGACCAGGATAACCTTCCATCTCCGCGCGCGATGTATGGTTATATGCTTTACTGCTGAACGAAAGAAAGAGAGAAGGAGTAATATTGAGGCGTTATGGTCCTCTATATTACAGAGGAACATTTCTCCTGTGTTGTAAAAAGCTCTCGAGTGATGAAGAGTCATATGCTGCACTGTTGTTATATAGAGATGCAGTTCAAGACGAAACATATCAAGGAGTGGACAGTTTCAGTGCTGGTGGTGTATGAACGGGTTAAACACACCTACACACACACATTGAAAATATCACCCATCACCTCATACAAGAAAGCGAAGGTTTAATGAAATATGATGTTGGAGGGAAGTAAAAGAGAATAGCTAAAAGCAAGAGAGCGAGAGAGATCTTATACAGACAGCTGACTGCACTCTAATCTTCACAGGGCCTCATGGCAGTCTATAGGACCCGGGTACATTAACTGTCGAGGTGATGGTGAACAGCTGGTGGCCTGAGTCAACACCTGGGACTTCAATAAACATACGTGGTAATGTGACAAGTGAAGTACGACCCAGAGATAAGAATGAAGAACCACCTTTACAGAATGTTATAAAATGTGGCAATAAAAACAGAGCGGTCCTAAGTTTTATCTCTCACTTGCTGTTAGACCATAAGCGAGGTATACCGTTCTCCTCGACGTTGTGACCCACATCTTAAGTAGTGTCTTCAGCTCCCGGGCAAGATAGAGGGAGCGGATACGATCACTCATGTAAAGTCTAGACACGAGCCTGTAGATCTGCCCCGTCAGCAAAACCCACAACACAAGGGACAAGTTGGGCCTCAAGTACCCTGGTTAGAGGTTTTTGTACTCAAGGTTTGGCATCTGTTCATCTCACAGTAAGACCGGAAGACGGAGTTTACGGCTCAAATATTTCTTAACTGCTGGAAAAAGATCACATAAATAGTGACCTTTCATCCTATTCTTCACTTGAGTGTGTTAGAAGCTTACCTGTGTTACACGAGTCAAAAGGAAATTTACCTTCGACAGAGTTAATTAGGAGATCGGGTGCGTTGATCAGATGAAGCTTGCGGTACAACTGACAACTGTTAGAAACTTAGACATTTAATCAATTTACTAACCATCCATTAGGGTTAGGCTTTACTAAACTGTGGAAAAGATAAGGACAAATAAGACAGATAAGGACAGTACAGTAAATCACATTCTTATCCGTTTTACCTTCTGATTCACTAGATAACGAAAACATATAAAGGAAGAATTAAAAGGAAAG